>NC_091311.1:12387436-12496729 GCF_038502225.1 Cherax quadricarinatus | reverse complement strand
AATAGGCAGAACTTGCCATCTTGGCTTAAATAGCAACGCTCATCTTGCCATATAGGACAAGTGAAAATTTGTGCATGCAATAATTTCGTCAAAATCATTCTGGACCTAACAAAAAAAAATATATTTCACTTTGTTTGTTTAGTATTAAATTATTGTAAACAAATCTAAAATATATTAAGTTGGGTTAGGCTAAAATAAATTGTTCTTGTTATAATAATGTTAGGTAAGTTTTCTAAGCTCATTTTGGTGCAAAATTATAAATTTTTACATCAACATTAATGAAAAAAATATATCTTTAAACGTATAAGAGAAAATTTTAGAAAGGACTTAATTTTAAATGAGTTCTTGCTAATTGACCAGTTTTACATATTCGGCACGACATATATATATATATATATATATATATATATATATATATATATATATATATATATATATATATATATGTATTTGTTATACATTATACACAGTAACCACGAGGGCGATAAGATGATGTTGATAGTGTGAGGGTGTAAGAGCGAGGGTGTGAGTGTGAGGGTGTAAGAGCGAGGGTGTGAGTGTGTTGGTGTAAGAGCGAGGTTGTGTGTTGGTGTAAGAGCGAGGGTGTGAGTGTGAGGGTGTAAGAGCGAGGGTGTGAGTGTGAGGGTGTAAGAGCGAGGGTGTGAGCGTGAGGGTGTAAGAGCGAGGGTGTGAGTGTGTTGGTGTACGAGAGAGGGTGTGTGTTGGTGTAAGAGCGAGGGTGTGAGTGTGAGGGTGTGAGAGCGAGGGTGTGAGTGTGAGGGTGTAAGAGCGAGGGTGTGAGTGTGATAGTGTAAGAGCGAGGGTGTGAGCGTGAGGGTGTAAGAGCGAGGGTGTGAGTGTGTTGGTGTAAGAGCGAGGGTGTGTGTTGGTGTAAGAGCGAGGGTGTGAGTGTGTTGGTGCAAGAGCGAGGGTGTGAGTGTGAGGGTGTGAGAGCGAGGGTGTGAGTGTGAGGGTGTAAGAGCGAGGGTGTGAGTGTGAGGGTGTAAGAGCGGCGGTGTGAGTGTGAGGGTGTAAGAGCGAGGGTGTGAGTGTGTTGGTGTAAGAGCGAGGGTGTGAGTGTGTTGGTGTAAGAGCGAGGGTGTGTGTTGGTGTAAGAGCAAGGGTGTGAGTGTGTTGGTGTAAGAGCGAGGGTGTGAGTGTGAGGGTGTGAGAGCGAGGGTGTGAGTGTGAGGGTGTAAGAGCGAGGGAGTGAGTGTGTTGGTGTAAGCGCGAGGGTGTGAGTGTGTTGGTGTAAGAGCGAGGGTGTGAGTGTGAGGGTGTAAGAGCGAGGGTGTGAGTGTGAGGGTGTAAGAGCGAGGGTGTGAGTGTGTTGGTGTAAGAGCGAGGTTGTGTGTTGGTGTAAGAGCGAGGGTGTGAGTGTGAGGGTGTAAGAGCGAGGGTGTGAGTGTGAGGGTGTAAGAGCGAGGTTGTGAGCGTGAGGGTGTAAGAGCGAGGGTGTGAGTGTGTTGGTGTACGAGGGAGGGTGTGTGTTGGTGTAAGAGCGAGGGTGTGAGTGTGTTGGTGTAAGAGCGAGGGTGTGAGTGTGAGGGTGTGAGAGCGAGGGTGTGAGTGTGAGGGTGTAAGAGCGAGGGTGTGAGTGTGAGGGTGTAAGAGCGAGGGTGTGAGTGTGTTGGTGTAAGAGCGAGCGTGTGAGTGTGTTGGTGTAAGAGCGAGGGTGGGAGTGTGTTGGTGTAAGAGCGAGGGTGTGAGTGTGAGGGTGTAAGAGCGAGGGTGTGAGCGTGAGGGTGTAAGAGCGAGGGTGTGAGTGTGTTGGTGTAAGAGCGAGGGTGTGAGTGTGTTGGTGTAAGAGCGAGGGTGTGAGTGTGAGGGTGTAAGAGCGAGGGTGTGAGTGTGAGGGTGTAAGAGCGAGGGTGGTGAGCGTGAGGGTGAGGGTGTGTGTTGGTGTGAGGGTGTGAGAGCGAGGGTGTGAGTGTGATGGTGTAAGAGCGAGGGTGTGAGCCTGAGGGTGTAAGAGCGAGGGTGTGAGTGTGTTGGTGTAAGAGCGAGGGTGTGTGTTGGTGTAAGAGCGAGGGTGTGAGTGTGTTGGTGCAAGAGCGAGGGTGTGAGTGTGAGGGTGTGAGAGCGAGGGTGTGAGTGTGAGGGTGTAAGAGCGAGGGTGTGAGTGTGAGGGTGTAAGAGCGGCGGTGTGAGTGTGAGGGTGTAAGAGCGAGGGTGTGAGTGTGTTGGTGTAAGAGCGAGGGTGTGAGTGTGTTGGTGTAAGAGCGAGGGTGTGTGTTGGTGTAAGAGCAAGGGTGTGAGTGTGTTGGTGTAAGAGCGAGGGTGTGAGTGTGAGGGTGTGAGAGCGAGGGTGTGAGTGTGAGGGTGTAAGAGCGAGGGTGTGAGTGTGTTGGTGTAAGCGCGAGGGTGGGAGTGTGATAGTGTGAGAGCGAGGGTGTGAGTGTGAGGGTGTAAGAGCGAGGGTGTGAGTGTGTTGGTGTAAGCGCGAGGGTGTGAGTGTGATAGTGTGAGAGCGAGGGTGTGAGTGTGAGGGTGTAAGAGCGAGGGTGTGAGTGTGAGGGTGTAAGAGCGAGGGTGTGAGTGTAATAGTGTGAGAGCGAAAGTTTTGGGATTGGGGCTCAATTGAACTTGGTAGATTCGGTGAATTAAGCGGAGTAGTGGGACTTGGAGGGTTGAGGGTAATTAAGAGTGCTAGTTTGGTTGTGTGGTTAGGAGTAGTAGCTTGGGTGTTTGGTTAGAAGTGGTAGTTTGGGCATTATTATTATATTATTATAATCAAGGGGGAAGCGCTAAACCCGGAGGATTATACAGCGCCTGGGGGGGGGGATGTGGAAGGCATTCAGGCTTAATTCGGGGAACTGGAGCACAGATCCAATTCCCTAAATCAAGAGCCCCTCACCAACATCAAGGAACCTTCCTTGAGGGGGGTAGTTTGGGCAGGTAGTTAGGAGGGGTAGTTTGGGCATATGGTTAGGAGGGGTAGTTTGGGTGTGTGGGTGGGAGTAGTAGTTTGAGTGTGTGGTTAAGAGTGGGTGGGTTCAGAGTGGGTGGCTTGAGAGGAAGGAGTGCGTGTGTAGAGTCTTGGATGTAATAGGTGGGGTTAATATGTTGAGTGCGTCAACACACCTGTTTGCATATCATTACCGTAGCTCTGCCGGTATTTTACTTTTACAAGCGAGTCGACGTAAATCAATAAAAGTCATGCAATGAATCTGACGATTATTACCTTGAGTCTAGGAAAGCTTTTAATTTCTGACAAAATTATTGTTAAGCTTTGTACTGACAACTGTATTATTACCAAATTATTTAATGGGGTTTGTTTATGCTTGACATGAAAGTCAAACTTTAGTTGATGGTCCTCCAAACTTGGAGGAGGAAGCACTTAAGAATGAACGTGTGACGTGCTTCTCTCCTCCATAATGAACTTCTCCCCAACAGAGTGTCCTTCTTTCCAACGTAGTGTGGTTGTCTCCAACATAATGTGCTTCTCTCCAACATAGTGTGCTTCTCTCCAACATAGTGTGCTTCTCTCCAACATAGTGTGCTTCTCTCCAACATAGTGTGCTTCTCTCCAACATAGTGTGCTTCTCTCCAACATAGTGTGCTTCTCTCCAACATAGTGTGCTTCTCTCCAACATAGTGTGCTTCTCTTTAACAGAGTGAATGACGTGCTACTCTGAAACACATTAAGTAACGTGCTTGTCCATAACTAAACGATTGATCGTGTCTGTAATATATTAAGTGATGTACTTCTCTCAAATAAAGTAAGCGACGTGCTTGTCAATAATAGAATAAGTGAAGTACTTGTTTCTAACATAATGAACGACGTATTTGTCTCTTACTTAATAAGGTAAAGATTCAACACACACACCATGGCTGTGGGAAATAGGAAACTGGTCGACCTTGTGCTTTATGTTTGCCCCCTCTGGTGGGAATGCTGTTCTCTAAGGTGATGTTGATAACCAAGTGAACGCCTTTATTAAACATATCCTATATCTCCAACACAAATACATCCCACACTGGTAGTATGTGACGACGGCTTCAGATGAGCCTTGGGTCGGCTTTCGTCGTCGAGAGATGTCCGCTGCTAAGTTCAAGTCTTTTAGAAGGATGTGTCGTATAAGACACATCCCACTGTCTATAACAGGAACCCTCACAGCCAATCCTGTCAGCAAATGGAACATGTTCGAAACTAGATTACAACTAGATGGGAGATTGATAGAATAAGAAATCTGGCATCAGGTAAGGAGGGCTATAAAGCTTGTGGTTCTTAGTCAAGAACCGAGAACTTTATTCAGTTGATGAAATTAGTTCGCCTCTAAATCGACACGATGGAACTGTCTCTATTAGCAATCAAGCAAAAGCTTTTCTCCTCATTCTGTATAGTCCTTGTGGCTTAGCGCTTCTTTTTGATTATAATAATTTTCTCCTCATTGAATACTTCACTTGATTCAGCCAATAAAACATTTAAATTATTGAGAATGTCTTAAAACCTCGAATTTGTACTCACTGGAGCGGAGGAGATATATATGGTAATATGTACCTGGAAGGTACTCGAGGGCCTGGTCCCAAACCTGCACACTGCCATAACAACATACTGGAGCGAGAGATATAGGAAGAAGTGCAAAATAAACCCAGTGAAAAGCAAGGGTGAGGTAGGCACAAGAAGGGAACACTGTATCAACATTCGTTGCCCCAGATTATTCAACATCTTACCAGAAGACATTAAAAACACTGCTGGAGCTAGTCTTCAAGAGAAAACTGGACAAGGATCTTCACCAGGTGCCAGATCAACCAGGCTGTGACGGATATGTGAGGTGGCGGGTCTCCAGCAGAAACAGCCTGATTGGCAAGGCTAGCACCAGACAAGCCTGGCCTATGGCCGTGCTCCGGGAGTAGTAAAACTCTCGAAACTCATCAAAGAAATATCAAAGGTACTCGCCAAAAGAACTGTGTCAAAGTTATAAGAAATGGCAATATGGTAGAATGAAAAGTATCATCTCGAATCTCTTGACCAAGGAGAGGCTGCTGGCCCAAATAATCAGAGTCCAAGATTGCATAGTAGATGTGCAGACCTGCTGGCATTACATCTAATTTGCATCTGTCAGCTCTTCCCAGCACAGTGTAAAGGGCTTTTCTATGGAAAGAGGCAAATTTAGTCACTGTTCATCAAAAAATAAAAGCAGGGCAGCAATCAGCAAGTACAGACGAATGTCACTCCTGTCAATCATTGGTAAGATTCTTCTGTCAATAATCTCATGGCAGATGACAGCGCTTTTCGACTACCACTCGCGTCTTTATGACCTTCAATATGGATTCAGAAAAAGCCACTCTGCTGCTGATCTGCTGTTAAACCTCTTCCCTATATGGCACCAGTCATTGGATGAATCCAAGATTCGTTGTGTATGTACTACACTAGCATTGCTCGCACTTTCGACCGAGTATGGCACCAGGGAATCTTGGCACAACTGTGAGCACCAGGTGTCTCTTGCTCTGCACTCAAGAAGACACCCGATCGATGCCAGTGTTCCACAGGAAAGTGTGCTTGGGCCATTGTGTTAGAATGTCTACTTCAGTGACCTCTTCAACTCATCACCAGCTTATAGCTATATCAGTTTTAGGAAAACGAAGTCAGGTTACATTTGCTTGTAAAGCAGTGGTAAGAATGATTGGGAGAGTATTGGAAAGTTGGAAACCTCTGATAGACTGATATTCCGTGGGGGAAATTTGATTCTAAACTGACTGTAAAGAACAACCTTGCATCTCTTGCAAACATGGCGGCCAGGAAGCTAAAAGCCCTTAGACGTATCTTGCATCTGCTTAACAGATGTTCGACAGAGTATGTTTCACTTTCTTGGATTGCCTGCCCTCGGTTTCATCTACGACTTCTTGACAATATAAAGAACAGAGAAAGAAGACTCATCTCACGTCTAGACCCAGCCTGTACAGATCTGTCATTTCAGCAGAGCCTTCAGTACATGAGGAATATGGGTGCCTCACTGTTATGTAAAAGGCCAATATTGTCAAAGCAGCACACTTGGCTCCATTCCGCGGATAGCGACTAGTGAGCTTTTACACAATAAGACGGGCAGCAGATAGCAGCTACACTCTGGTTGTACCCTTCTCAAGAACATCACTTCATCTGCGATCATTTATTCTTAGGATGATTCCAGTCTGGAACATGTTCGTACAGCATAATAACATTGATGAAATAAAGTTAGGTGACCAAATAAATTCGTTAGCCCACAGATGTCTCCAACTTCATCTTTTTCCCTATTTGTATGTCTCGTAACAATAAAAAATCTTCCATTTCCGCTGTTAGAATGTTAATAAAAGTAAGAACTATGAATCTAACTCCTTGTGTAAATAAAAAAGCACTTTTCTCTAACACAATGAGAGACTTGGTTGTCTCACACGTGTTTGTCTTTAACACAATGAGTAACGTTCTTCTCTTCATCACAGTAAGTGACGTGCTTGCCTGTAACACAAAGAGTGCAGTGTTTGTCTCTAACACAAGAAGTGAAGTGACGTGCTTGTCTTGAGACAACGACTGTTGCTTTCTTGACTCTAGCACACTGCGTAACATGCTCAAGTGCGCGTGTGTCTGCACAGACGTGCGTGCCTGTCTGAGTGTATGTGTGGGGGTTTGGGGTGGGGGTGGGGTGGGGTGTTACCTATCATACATATTCTTAAACTTATGAATGACATGTGCCAAAAACAATTCTTCATACAAGCCACTTCAATTCCTAGAAACCTTGACTTTGATCAAATATTACCTAGCATCCGTCACTCAGTTTGCCGTACTTTCAACAGTGCACTTGTGAACTAACTGTTAGTTTATCTATATCATATCTCTCAGTTCGACTTATTATTTTTGGGCGTCATTATTATCTTTCCTCTGGAGCTACTACTTCTTTAACCTCGTCAGGTTTCTGTCCCCTTAGTCTCTCCCCATAATTCAATAATTATAACTCCAAAATCACTCTCGTCGTAAACCGTTTCACTTTCTCTGCTTTATTAGCGTGTTTTATCTGTGTTTGTGACAAATAAGCTCTGGTTTTCATGAAACCACTGTTCTGATTGTGGTCGACTTCCTTCCATTGATGCTGGTTGTGGGAGAGCACCTGAATATCCTCACATACTGACAACACAAGACTTCCTTCCATTGATGCAGGTTGTGGGAGAGCACCTGAATATCCTCACATATTGACAACACAAGACTTCCTTCCACTGATGCTGGTTGTGGGAGAGCACCTGAATATCCTCACATATTGACAACACAAGACTTCCTTCCACTGATGCTGGTTGTGGGAGAGCACCTGAATATCCTCACTTATTGACAACACAAGACTCAACTAGGGGAATCTCGTGGTAAGGTGCTCGACACCTCTTTGTGAGACTCCACCATGTCAGTAACTTTTGATTAATTGTTCTGTTTTCCCAGTGCCCACTGGGTTATTTTCTGTCGTCTTTTTCAGTACCTTGGCTTTTATTGATCTTTTCTAGGAATGTCTCACTCCTCTACTTCATTCTGTTTATAATTTCTTTCAGGAAAAAAATACCCTTTTACAACGCTCTGACTTTCCCTTATGTACATACCTTTCCTGTCACACGCATTTCTTTCCTCTATTTATTAATGTTCGCTAGGTTTAGATTTATATCTTCCTGATGATGATGATGATGATGATGATGATGATGATGATGATGATGATGATGATGATGATGATGATGATGATGATGATGATGATGATGATGATGATGATGATGATGATGATGATGATGATGATGATGATGATGATGATGATGATAATTGTATAATCTCTCTCAGGTAAGGTTTCCAAGATGGTTCTGTGTATTCCTAGATGTGTCTGACATGTCTTACATGGGTCATTGAATGACTCCTTTTGTATCATTCTTGAAAGGTAATCTTGAATTGATCAGACGTGCACTTAACGGATTGGTTACTGGTGTCATGAGCGCCACTGGTGATATGCTCAGTACCATGCTCACTCACCTATCAGTTAGTTTCACAGCCTTTGTCCCATGAGCATGTACTCAGTTAATGGTCTTCTTTCCCCCCCCCCTCTACTTTCACAATCTTGTTTTTCTTGGGGTTGATGCAATCCTGCGGTTTATTCAGATCTATTTGTTACTGTTCCTGTCTTCCACGCCTTTTATTCCCCTTATTGTTTAGACACTGCGAACAGAGAACCATTGGTCATTATTTTCTCCGACATGGTTTTATACGTCATAAATATATCGGTCGTAGTACCGATCCTTGCGGGATCCCACTTGCTGCGTTTGTTCATTCACATATCTCTTATCAGAAGGCAATTTTACATTTTTTTTCTCTTAGGTATTTCTTTTACATTCTGGCTGTGCCTTCTCCTCTTGTTTTAGGTCCGGTTTTTGCCTTTTTTTGCAGTCCACGATTATGGCGTTGTTCTATTCCTTTCTCCCCTAACTCAGATCTGAACATATGTCACAGAATTTAAATCAGATTTCTGAGAATGAATTTTCTACCTCTAAGCCAATGCTGGTTAATTTTAAAAACAGCTGCTATCTTGGTGCAACACAACTCTATCAGTCATTTTCTGTATAACCTTAAATATTGTATATGTCAGCCAGTTTGATTTGGAATTTAACACTGCCTATCTATCTATGATAATTAACTAGTTTCCACTGTTAATATTTAGATTCAATTTTAAGTGCCATTCAGTGTTTTTGCTGAATAGTCAATAGTCACTTGGGTGTGCTGGAACATATTTTTGAGTAAATGTGTATTGCACAACAGAAATTTTGTTTAAATAATAAGAATGTTTACAGAATACAAAATCATGCTCATGTAGGTTGACATTCAAGAGGGAATTCTTTTTAGGCGGTTGTACTGATCTAGCTCTGAAAGGAAGTACAAAATAATGGCGAGGGATGTAATTAAAGAATTTTTAAGTTTTTAAGATAATGTCCTCATTAGTATTCGTGGTAATTAGGCAGATGGCGCATAATAAGCTCTTGAGGGTTGAACCATTGACTCTGGCGAGTCATTACCTAACAAAAAGTGCTCTTGAAGACCAAACTGGTGACTTTAATGATGTAGTTAGCTGCCTTTCCACTCATTTTTTCATAGCTATTACTACAAATAAATTATAATTTAATTTCATTATTCTACTGTGTTTTATTAAATCATCATAATGAAGTTAATTAGAAAAATATGGACGAAAATTTTACTGTGTGTGGGTATGTACACTCACCTAGTTGTACTCACCTAGTTGAAGCCCCGCTTTTTCACTGGTCGCTACTAGGTCCACTCTCTCCCTGCTCCATGAGCTTCATCGTATGTCTTCTTAAAGCTATGTATGGCTACTGCCTCCAATCCATCACTCTACAGATTGTTCCACTTCCTGATAACTCTGTGACTGAGGTAATACTTTCTAACATCCCTGTGACTTATCTGAGTTTTCAACATCCAGTTGTGACCCCTTGTTGCTGTGTCACATCTTTGATTCATCCTATCCCTATCCTCTTCGTCAATTCCTTTCAGTATTTTATATGTTGTTATCATGTTCCCGTATCTCTCCTGTCATCCAGTGTCGTCATGTTGATTTCCCTTGGCCTCACTTCGTAGAGCATACCCCTTAGCTCCGCGACTAGTCATGTTGCAAACATTTGCACCCTCTCGAATTTCTTGTTGTGCTTGACCAAGTGTAGGTTAGATACTGGTGCTGTATACTCCAATACTGTACAGTGTCTTGAATGATTTAGATTTCGAAACGCTATTCATAGGTTTGGCAGGCACCAGTAGTAATTTGGTTGATGTGCGCCTCAGGAGATATGCTCGGTATGATGCTCACCACTAGATCCTTTTCCTTGAGTGAGTTTTGCAGCCTTCGACCTCCTAGGCTGTAGTCCGTCTGGTATCTTCTTTGTCCTTCTCAAAACCTTCATGACTTTGCACTTGCTGGGGTTAAACTTCAGGATCCATTTATCGGACCAGGCTTGCAGCCTGTCCAGGCCTCCTTGCAGGCTTACTTGAACCTCGTCCACTTGTAGTTTTCTCAGTAGCTTCACATCATCTGTAATGAGAGACACCTCTGAATCTATCCCTTCCCTCATGTCAAATACTAGCAACAGCACCGGACGCAGGACTGGCCCTTGCGGAACCCCACTCGACACATGCACCCACTCTGACACCTCATCACGTACCAGTGCACGTTGCTTCGTTCCAGTCAGATATTCCCTAATCCATTGCAATACTTTCCCTGATATTATTGCCTGCTCCTCTAGCTTTTCAACCAGTCTGTTGTGTGGTACTGAATCGAAAGCCTTCTTACAGTCCAAGAAGATGCAGTTTACGCATCCCACTCTCTCATTTGTTTTACTTCTGTGACCTTATCGTACAAGTCCAGTAGGTTTGTGATGCAGGATTTCACTTCCCTGAAGCCATGTTGTCTGTCAGGTACGAACCCATTCCTTTCTAGGTGCTCCACCACTCTTCTCCTGATTAACATCTCCATAACTTTTCATACTATACTTGTCAGCGACACAGGACTGTGGTTTAGTGTTGCTTGTCTGTCTCCTTTCTTAAAAATTGGGACTATGTTTGCTGTCTTCAACACTACATGCAGTTGCCCTGTCTCAATAGATTTATTGTAGATTATTGTAAGTGGCACACATAGTGCCTCTGCTCCCTCTCTCTAGACTCACGGAGAGATATTATCTGGGCCCAATGCCTTCGAGTATCTAATTCACCTAGCACTTTCTCCACCTCCTCCTCGGTTGTGCGCAGTGTGTCCAGCACTTGCTGGTGGATCCTACTCCCTCGGCGTGCTGGAAGCCTCTCTGTATCTACGGTGAATACCTCCCTGACTCCTGAGCTGAGTTCCTCATATACTTCCTGGTCTCTATGAGCTCCCCTCCTTCCTTCCTCTGTCTGATTACCTGGTCCTTGACTATTGTTTTCCTCCTGATGTGGCTGGGTCATATTTGGCTTTGGATGTTATGTCATTCTAGTATTGCCTCTGGGCCTCTCTCCTTATTCATGCATATTCATTTCTGGCTCTCCTCTTCCTTCTATATATTTTCCATACTCTAACACACTTGGCTTTGACCTCTCCGCAACTCCGGATAAACCATGGGCTCACACTGGTCTTCACATTGTTTCTGTTGCCCCTAGGCACGAACTTCTCCACTGTCTTCCTGCACTTAGCGGTCACGTGTTCTACCATTTCATTTTACTGTCTTCTCTCTAGCTCTTATGTCCACTGCACCTCATGCAGGAATTGCCTCATACGTGTGTAGTTCCCTTTTCTGAGATTTGTTTTCTGTCCTTCTTGTGCTGACTGACACTTTATTGTTAACTCTGTGTATTCTAAACTCAGGACCACGTGATCGCTAGCGCCGAGGGGCATATTGTGTGTAATTCCCACTGTATGAACTGTGATAGATGAATACAAGGTCTAGCCTTGCTGGTTCATTGTCTCCTCTTGCTCTGGTTATGTCTCTAATATTTTTATACCTGTGTGTGTGTGTGTGTGTGTGTGTGTGTGTGTGTGTGTGTGTGTGTGTGTGTGTGTGTGTGTGTGTGTGTGTGTGTGTGTGTGTGTGTGTGTGTGTGTGTGTGTGTGTGTGTGTGTGTGTGTGTGTGTGTGTGTGTGTGTGTGTGTGTGTGAGGGGACAGGGATGGGGGGGAGGGAGTGCGTGTGCGTGTAGGCAATCGCAAATAAAATAATCCTTTAAAAGGTCATAATTGTTTAGCTGTGTCTTTGAAAATAGGAAGTTAAATAGCACCTGAGAAGCCATTACGTGGCAGTATATTAACATCTCCGATACTGATTAATTCTTTCACTTGAGAATATCTGTCACTGACCTAACTGAGCCTATTGTTGCACAGCGAAGCTCACTAGTAATTCTGTTTAGTTAGAAACTCCTGAAGAACGAGCAATGAAGTTACTTTGCAGTATTTCTTACGGGGCAAGGAATACTGGCAGCAAGTTGAGAATTTCAGATCGTATTAGGCAGAGAGATAAAGTGGTATTTTGGGAAGAGTTAAATGAAATTACGGAAAAAATTAAGTGGTACAAGCTAACGATCTAAGACGCAATAAAACTGTGAGGTAAATGACATTAGGTAATGAAGGAACCTGGGTTATTGTTATACAATAAATTATCACTAATGACTCTTCGTGTAATCTATATATGTATATGGAATAATACTTCAGGGAAAATAGGAAACAAAACCTGAGCGGTTTCATGTGCTTACACACATCTTCAGAGAAATAAAAGGAGGAGGCAAGAGAAGTACATTTTAAATGCTAAACACTGAGGTGACACCTCACTAGGAGGAGGAGTCAACACCTCACAAAAACCTGTCCCACGCATATATTTATCCTACATCAAGTTTAATTACTGTTCTGACAAGAAAAACAATCTATATTTTCGTGAAAAATGAAAGCAGGTTTTCTTTCCTGTTTTCACTCTGGTATTTTTGCATATTTGCAATCAACGTTTTATTTGTGATTTCTTACACACACACACACACACACACACACACACACACACACACACACACACACACACACGCACACGCACACGCACACATACACACACACACACACGCACACGCACACGCACACACGCACACACACACACACACACACACACACACACACACACACGCGCACACGCACACATACACACACACACACAGCCATAGATCTATATATATATATATATATATATATATATATATATATATATATATATATATATATATATATATATATATATATATATATATATATATATATATATATATATATATATATATATATATATATATATTTATATATATATATATATATATATATATATATATATATATATATATATATATATATATATATATATATATATATATATATATATATATATATATGAAAGTCAACGATGCTCCTTTAAACAACAGATCCTGGCACAACTTGCTGCTTTTTGGCAATGCCTGTTTGGCTGTCCCACCAAGGAGGGACAAGTCACTAGCAACACATGTTATTAGGGCAATAAATACATTCCTGAGGGATGACAACCTCGTCCGTCTCCCCCCTAGGGCGACAAACACCCGCCGGGCAAATGCCAACAACAGGACACCCGACGCCTCAAAAATCAGAGCCCAAATTAGAAAAAAAATAGAAGAGGGGAATACTATTGGAGCTCTGAGGCTTATAACCAGTGAGGATACCATCGCTCCCAATGACGTCAGCACGGCGCAAGCTCTGAAGGACAAACATCCACCCAGGGCTCCCAGTACCAACATTGACCTCCCTGACATTGTAGCAGATGAAGAACATCTAACCTTACAGGATACTGATGTGTATAAAGCTGCTATGTCATTTCCACAGGGCTCAGCAGGAGGTTTCACCGGTTTAAAGCCTCAACACTTAAAACAAATACTCAATCCAGCATTTGTTGATGTTTCAGAGAGGCTGCTGTCTGAACTCACCAAATTTTCCAACTTGTGCCTGGGTGGCAGTGTCCCAGAGGCCATTAGACCCCATTTTTTTTTGGTGCCTCATTGTGTGCCCTCCGGTAAAAGGATGGAGGAATCAGGCCCATTGCAGTGGGCAACACCCTTTGGCGCATGGTCACCAAGGCTGCAGTAAGAAGGGTGAGTCAAGAGGCTGCTGCATTGCTGAAACCAACTCAGCTCGGTTTTGGTGTTCAATAAAGCTGTGAAGCAGCTGCCCATGCAGCACGAGTATATATCAACAACATGTCCGATGAAAAAGCTTTGATCAAATTGGACTTGGCCAACGCTTTCAACTCAGTCAGAAGGGATGCTGCTCTCCAAGCAGTTTATAGAAACTTCCCTTCCCTTTATCCCTTCATAGAATCGTATTACAGTGTGACTTCCAAACTATTGTTTGGGGACCACGAAATTGACTCGTGTCAGGGTGTGCAACAGGGAGACCCTCTCGCCCCCTTTCTATTCTGTTTGGCCATCAAGGAAGTCACAGAAGCGCTCTCCAGTGAGCTCAATATCTGGTTCCTGGACGATGGTACCCTAGCTGGCACAACAGAATCTCTCCTAGAGGACATCAGAAAAATTAAAGACATGGGCGGAAGCCTGGACCTATCTCTAACCCTACCAAATGTGAAATAGTTTCTACCAATCAACAGATGATCCAGAATATTAGCGCAGTTTTACCAGGAGTAAGAGCCATTGATCCAGCCAATACCACTCTCCTTGGCGCTCCTCTTGGGTCAAATGCCATCGATCTGATCCTAGGAAAAAAAGTCTCAGACCTCCGGACGATGGAAAGCAGGATGAAAGACATTGATATACATGATGCTTTCTACCTACTCACCGGCTGCCTGTCAATCCCAAAACTTACATACTTTCTGAGATGCTCCGCAGCCTTCAGCAGTCCGAAACTCAAGGAATATGACTCTCTTCTTAAGACCATGCTAGAGAATTTATTGAATCTTTCCTTTAGCGATTCTTTTTGATTATAATAATAATTGAATCTTTCCCTTGAAGATGGACAGTAGTTGCAATCCTCACTTCCGGTCAGGCTTTGGGGGCTGGGAGTATGTAGATCCTCCCAGATTGCTCTACCAGCTTTCCTATCCTCTTCCATAGCATCAAACGAGTTAATAAGACAAATTCTTCCTGATAAACTCAGTGACTCAGCAGGAATACAGGACCCTAACTATGCCAGTGCCAACACTGAATGGGAGACTCTTGCTACTCCAGCAGCGTGGCTTGGGGGAGTTACGTGTGGTCGGCATGGCATGGAGGCTGGCGTTGGAGATGCCGTGTGTTTAAGCTAAGTTTTGTAGTTGTGTACTACTTTTGTTTAGCTAACTTAAGCCATAGGCTCTTCTATGGTTTACCTGTATGCTCATTAGGCTCTGACATGGTCAAGATGCTGTGGGATGAGTGAGGAAATAAGAAATGGGGTTGGTATTGGAGTAGTTGAAGGCCTGGCATTGCTAGGCTAAGTGTTTATGTTTTCCAGGACTCTCCAGCCACCCGCTTCTTGTGCTCCGTTATTTGGGCGTTTAGGATAGGAGATATATTATGTGTTCTAGAGTGTGTATATAGTGTTATGACGAATAAATATATATTTTCCTAACTAGGATTTTTGCCTAACCCCTCTGTTAACCACCCCATTTAAGTAACGAATGCTGGTTTAGCGCTTTTTGTTTTGACTGCGATAGCCCTGGGTGGCCTGTTTCTGCCTGAGATGTGTGTAACTTTTACCTTTGCTCTTAGACAAGGTTTAGACCCCAGGTAATCCCTTTTTCTGCGTAACAGATATAAACCAAGAGAATCATTTTGTCCCAGTGGGATCAGAGACCTTGGGATCATGGGGAAAACATGCCACACTTTTCCTTAAAGAACTGGGTTTCAGACTCATCGACACCACCAGGGACCCAAGGGCAGCCACTTTCATGTTCCAGCGCCTCACCGTGGCCATCCAGAGGGGAAATGCATGCTGCATGCTGGGCTCGCGTCCGGCTTCGGAGGAGCTGGAGGAGATTCATAACCTTTGATATATTGTACCAATGTATTCATGTTTGTATTTTCTATCATTGTATTCTGTCTATTAATAAAATACATATATAATATATAAATTATAGAGGGTGGTAGGAGAAGAAAAATATTCAACAGCTCCGGGGAGAACATTGAGTTTTCCCTGAGGTACGTTTATTGTCTTCTCTGAGGATGAGGGTCCCCAGTAGAGTTCTAGAGGTGGTACCTGATTATATATATATATATATATATATATATATATATATATATATATATATATATATATATATATATATATATAAATATATGTGAATATATATATATATATATGTCGTGCCGAATATGTAAAACTGGTCAATTAGCAAGAACTCATTTAAAATTAAGTCCTTTCCAAAATTTTCTCTTATACGTTTGAAGATATATTTTTTTCATTAATGTTAATGTAAAAAATTTTAATTTTGCACCAAAAGGAACTTAGAAAGCTTACCTAACCTTATTATAACAAGCGCAATTTAATTTAGCCTAACCTAACTAAATATATTTTAGATTTGTTTACAAAAATTTAATACTAAACAAACACAATGAAATATATTTTTTTTCGTTAGGTTCAGAATGATTTTGGCAAAATTATTGCATACACAAATTTTCGCTTGTCCTATATGGCAATATGATCGTTGCTATTTAAGCCAAGATCGCAAGTTCTGCCTATTCGGCACGACATATATATATATATCTATATATATATATATATATATATATATATATATATATATATATATATATATATATATATATATATATATATATATTTTCAACAAGTCGGCCGTCTCCCACCGAGGCAGGGTGACCCAAAAAAGAAAGAAAATCCCCAAAAAGAAAATACTTTCATCATCATTCAACACTTTCACCACACTCACACATTATCACTGCTTTTGCAGAGGTGCCCAGAATACAACAGTTTAGAAGCATATACGTATAAAGATACACAACATATCCCTCCAAACTGCCAATATCCCAAACCACTCCTTTAAAGTGCAGGCATTGTACTTCCCATTTCCAGGACTCAAGTCCGACTATATGAAAATAACCGGTTTCCCTGAATCCCTTCACTAAATATTACCCTGCTCACACTCCAACAGATCGTCAGGTCCCAAGTACCATTCGTCTCCATTCACTCCTATCTAACACGCTCACGCACGCTTGCTGGAAGTCCAAGCCCCTTACCCACAAAACCTCCTTTACCCCCTCTCTCCAACCCTTTCGAGGACGACCCCTACCCCTCCTTCCTTCCCCTATAGATTTATATGCTTTCCATGTCATTCTACTTTGATCCATTCTCTCTAAATGACCAAACCACCTCAACAACCCCTCTTCTGCCCTCTGACTAATACTTTTATTAACTCCACACCTTCTCCTAATTTCCACACTCCGAATTTTCTGCATAATATTTACACCACACATTGCCCTTAAACAGGACATCTCCACTGCCTCCAACCGTCTCCTCGCTGCTGCATTTACCACCCAAGCTTCACACCCATATAAGAGTGTTGGTACTACTATACTTTCATACATTCCCTTCTTTGCCTCCATAGATAACGTTTTTTGACTCCACATATACCTCAACGCACCACTCACCTTTTTTCCCTCATCAATTCTATGATTAACCTCATCCTTCATAAATCCATCCGCCGACACGTCAACTCCCAAGTATCTGAAAACATTCACTTCTTCCATACTCCTCCTCCCCAATTTGATATCCAATTTTTCTTTATCTAAATCATTTGACACCCTCATCACCTTACTCTTTTCTATGTTCACTTTCAACTTTCTACCTTTACACACATTCCCAAACTCATCCACTAACCTTTGCAATTTTTCTTTAGAATCTCCCATAAGCACAGTATCATCAGCAAAAAGTAACTGTGTCAATTCCCATTTTGAATTTGATTCCCCATAATTTAATCCCACCCCTCTCCCAAACACCCTAGCATTTACTTCCTTTATAACCCCATCTATAAATATATTAAACAACCATGGTGACATTACACATCCCTGTCTAAGACCTACTTTTACCGGGAAGTATTCTCCCTCTCTTCTACACACCCTAACCTGAGCCTCACTATCCTCATAAAAACTCTTTACAGCATTTAATAACTTACCACCTATTCCATATACTTGCAACATCTGCCACATTGCTCCTCTATCCACTCTATCATATGCCTTTTCTAAATCCATAAATGCAATAAAAACTTCCCTATCTTTATCTAAATACTGTTCACATATATGCTTCAATGTAAACACCTGATCTACACATCCCCTACCCACTCTAAAACCTCCTTGCTCATCCGCAATCCTACATTCTGTCTTACCTCTAATTCTTTCAATTATAACCCTACCGTACACTTTTCCTGGTATACTCAGTAAGCTTATTCCTCTATAATTTTTACAGTCTCTTTTGTCCCCTTTCCCTTTATATAAAGGGACTATACATGCTCTCCGCCAATCCCTAGGTACCTTCCCCTCTTTCATACATTTATTAAACAAAAGTACCAACCACTCCAACACTATATCCCCCCCTGCTTTTAACATTTCTGTCATGATCCCATCAGTTCCAGCTGCTTTACCCCCTTTCATTTTACGTAATGCCTCACGTACCTCCCCCACACTTACATTCTGCTCTTCTTCACTCCTAAAAGATGGTATACCTCCCTGACCAGTGCATGAAATTACTGCCTCTGTTTCTTCCTTAACATTTAAAAGTTCCTCAAAATATTCTCGCCATTTACCCAATACCTCCATCTCCCCATCTACTAACTCCCCTACTCTGTTTTTAACTGACAAATCCATATTTTCCCTAGGCTTTCTTAACTTGTTTAACTCACTCCAAAATTTTTTCTTATTTTCATTAAAATTTCTTGACAGTGCCTCTCCCACTCTATCATCTGCTCTCCTTTTGCACTCTCTCACCACTCTCTTTACCTTTCTTTTACTCTCCATATACTCTGCTCTTCTTATAACACTTCTGCTTTGCAAAAACCTCTCATAAGCTACCTTTTTCTCTTTTATCACACCCTTTACTTCATCATTCCACCAATCACTCCTCTTTCCTCCTGCCCCCACCCTCCTATAACCACAAACTTCTGCCCCACATTCTAATACTGCATTTTTAAAACTATTCCAACCCTCTTCAACCCCCCCACTACTCATCTTTGCACTAGCCCACCTTTCTGCCAATAGTCGCTTATATCTCACCCGAACTTCCTCCTCCCTTAGTTTATACACTTTCACCTCCCTCTTACTTGTTGTTGCCACCTTCCTCTTTTCCCATCTACCTCTTACTCTAACTGTAGCTACAACTAAATAATGATCCGATATATCAGTTGCCCCTCTATAAACATGTACATCCTGGAGCCTACCCATCAACCTTTTATCCACCAATACATAATCCAATAAACTACTTTCATTACGTGCTACATCATACCTTGTATATTTATTTATCCTCTTTTTCATAAAATATGTATTACTTATTACCAAATTTCTTTCTACACATAGCTCAATTAAAGGCTCCCCATTTACATTTACCCCTGGCACCCCAAATTTACCTACTACTCCCTCCATAACATTTTTACCCACTTTAGCATTGAAATCCCCAACCACCATTACTCTCACACTTGATTCAAAACTCCCCACGCATTCACTCAACATTTCCCAAAATCTCTCTCTCTCCTCTACACTTCTCTCTTCTCCAGGTGCATACACGCTTATTATAACCCACTTTTCACATCCAATCTTTATTTTACTCCACATAATCCTTGAATTAATACATTTATAGTCCCTCTTTTCCTGCCATAGCTTATCCTTCAACATTATTGCTACTCCTTCTTTAGCTCTAACTCTATTTGAAACCCCTGACCTAATCCCATTTATTCCTCTCCACTGAAACTCTCCCACCCCCTTCAGCTTTGTTTCACTTAAAGCCAGGACATCCAGCTTCTTCTCATTCATAACATCCACAATCATCTCTTTCTTATCATCTGCACAACATCCACGCACATTCAGACTTCCCACTTTGACAATTTTCTTCTTCTTATTCTTTTTAGTAATCTTTACAGGAAAAGGGGTTACTAGCCCATTGTTCCCGGCATTTTAGTTGACTTTTACAACACGCATGGCTTACGGAGGAAAGATTCTTATTCCACTTCCCCATGGATATAAAAGGAAAATTAATAAGACCAAGAACTATTAAGATAAAATCAAAGAAAACTCAGGTGAGTGTGTATAAATAAATGTGTACATGTATGTGTAGTGTGACCTAAGTGTAAGTAGAAGTAGCAAGACATGCCTGTAATCTTGCATATTTATGAGACAGACAAAAGACATCAGCAATCCTACCATCATGTAAAACAATCACAGGCTTCGTTTTACACTCACTTGGCAGGACGGTAGTACCTCCCTGGGTGGTTGCTGTCTACCAACCTACTACTATAAAAACAATAAAACAATAAAACAATAAAAACAATATCAACATTATGAAAAGAAAATATGTATATCATATGTATATGTGTATCATATGTATATATATGTATATCATATATATATATATATATATATATATATATATATATATATATATATATATATATATATATATATGTCGTGCCGAATATGTAAAACTGGTCAATTAGCAAGAACTCATTTAAAAATAAGTCCTTTCTAAAATTTTCTCTTATACGTTTAAAGATATATTTTTTTCATTAATGATAAAGTAAAAAATTTTAATTTTGCACCAAAAGAATCTTAGAAAATTTACCTAACCTTATTATAACAAGCCCAATTTATTTTAGCCTAACTTAACTAAATATATTTTAGATTTGTTTACAATAATTTAATACTAAACAAACCCAGTGAAATATATT
This sequence comes from Cherax quadricarinatus, assembly GCF_038502225.1. NCBI lineage: Eukaryota > Metazoa > Arthropoda > Malacostraca > Decapoda > Parastacidae > Cherax > Cherax quadricarinatus. The sequence continues at coordinate 12,476,324 of NC_091311.1, read as the reverse complement.
TTTTTCGTTAGGTTCAGAATGATTTTGGCGAAATTATTGCATACACAAATTTTCACTTGTCCTATATGGCAAGATGAGCGTTGCTATTTAAGCCAAGATAGCAAGTTCTGCCTATTCGGCACGACATATATGTATATATACATATATATATATATATATATATATATATATATATATATATATATATATATATATATATATATATATATATATGATATACATATATATACATATGATACACATATACATATGATATACATATTTTCTTTTCATAATGTTGATATTGTTTTTCGCTCATTTATTGTATAAAAAACTAATTTTCCCTCTGTCTATTCGGCAGAAAGAGCTTTGCTATTTAGGCCAAATAAGCCAACCTATTTTATGCAGTAAATCTTCAAAAATTAATGTGAGTATGATGATAAAAATATATATGTCATTGATTTTAAGTAATAATAAATAAATTTAAACTGATCTATGATACTGTTAAAATCCTAAAATTTGGGAAGGATATAAGGTGTGTCCGACAGGTCCTTGAACATCTCACCCGCATCATTATAAATTGACGGGTGAGATGTTGTATGTTGAACTCGAGGTGTAATCTCCTTCTCCTGATTTTTTATTTTAACAGAAGTGATATTGAAAGTGGTGGAAGGTTATCATGTTATTGATATCACCTGAAGGCTGTGTTCTAAGAGTCTAAAATCAACTTACTATAGCTAAAACTCTCGGGATACTGAAGCTTCCTGTATTCTGTATTAAACTAATTCCTACAGACATTAATGGCAGAGAAATCTTTCATTACAATGTGTGAAACATACACATGAAACTGCTAAAAGACACCGAGATTCACAAGCACAATAATACACACAGGTTTACATAGCTATATTTTGCTGCACTGGAAATTTATGCCAACTCTCCAATATTCCTTTTGTGTTCATTAAGGTCGGAGAATACGGAAATTTCTTTCACAGATCGGGCAGCTACAGAGATACATCTTATTAACCCTGAGAATTACTTGTATATCACTCTAAGCGAACCTTTACTAATAAATATACACCTTTTGATGCATAAACTATTTCTTGTAATAGTAGGAAGCATTATTTTACCCACAAATACCATTTATTGTTTCATCTATCACAATACAAGCGGAGTCAGGTAGGTCAGCAAGGCGCGTAGGATCTCCATGAACGTGACAGTAATTGTGATCGAAGGCTATTAGCCAGGCCTAAATGAACGTGAGGTGGGTTAACTTTAGTTTCGTAACTTAATGGTAAACTAGGTGTTGTGAATTGTTGTTTCAGCATTGAGAATGCTGATTGTTGTGATAGTGAATGTGGTGGTTATTGCAGTAATGATGGTGATAATATATTTAGGGAGGGGGGAAGGAAGAAATTGATCCACTCATTATATCTTGGGATCAGTTCATTGCAACATCAATAGATGTTAACACGTTTTTATACGTGTACATTTGAGTGTGTTCATGTGTATGCTTACGTACGTATTCAACCAGTTCTAAATCGCAAACTATTTCAAATTCTTAAAACAAAAAAATTCTGTTTCACTGTTAGATTATAATGTGATTTTTCATCTATGGGGATTCAAATTCAATACACTCTGTTCAGGAACATATTTTAGTCACAAAAATTGCAGATCTCATATGATCTGGAATCACGAGTACAAGGGTAATGCGTTTTATTTATATTTGTTAATAAACGCTGTGAGCAACCAAGAGTACAGAGTACCATGCTTAACTTAGCGTATGGATTGACCTTCATACAATACTCCCATCAGTCTTGACAGAAAAGTCTGGATTCAGTTTCCTTAAGTGACTGATTTATATTTCTGCACTTTGGTATTGCATCTGAGCCAGTGATTTGTTTCTCTTCTCTTCTGCTTTAGTGAGTAATAGTGGGAAGACAAGGTTTACATCTATCTAAATAAATTATTTCACTCTTCAGAAGTAAACTGGTGAGAGATTCAACTGGTTTCTATCTAAGAATGATCGCACAAAGGCCAATTATATTATTTGTGATAAATTATTAAAATCTGGTCACGTCCATCACGTATATACTGAAGGTTACAATGCAGCAAGTCTCATCCACCTGGGCAAGACTAAGTTTGTTACTGATGCCGCTAATCTCAGATTACAGATGCTGACTCAGATTGCCTATGTCTCTGAGCTGAGCCGTGGTTAGCTTTCTGCAACAGCCGCCATTTGTCTCAGACCAGGTCATTTGTGATGCTGCTTGACGTCGTTGCAGCTTTAATGCAGAGTGATGACGACTGTGCTGGCCACCTTCCTGCCTCAGGTTAAATAATATCACGGAAGCTCAAGACAAACAAATTCTGACAACTTCCGTGGAGTGTGACGTCACATTCTGAAAAATCTTTCTTTATTTTGTTATTTTTTTTAACATACTGAACACAGTGTGTTTCCCAGTTAGTACAGAGGCCGGTGTTGCCTCGCTGGTCACGTCCATTATGGAACATTATTCTACACATGTGCAACTCGCAATTGTAGAGATCCGCGCAGCTTGTAACAGCAGATACTTATGCGTCTCGAAAAAGTAAAAATATGCGTAACTCGCAATACTAGAGACGTGCGTGTCTCACAAGAGTATAAGTGACTGCATCTCTCAAGATTAGAGATGAGAGTGTGTTTTCCTGACCTCTCTCTCAGAAGCAGGGATAACAATGTGTTTTCCTGGCCTTCTCTCACTCAGAGGCAGGGATGACGATGTGTTTTCCAGACATTCTCTCTCTCAGAGGCAGGGATGACGATGTGTTTTCCAGGCCTTCTCTCTCTCAGAGTCATGGATGACTATGTGTTTTCCAGGCCTTCTCTCTCTCAGAGTCAGGGATGACAATGTGTTTTCCAGGCCTTCTCTCTCAGAGGTAGGGATGACGATGTGTTTTCCAGGCTTTCTCTCTCAGAGTAAGGGAGGACAATGTTTTCTAGGCCTTCTCTCTCTCAGAGGCATGGATGAGAATGTGTTTTCCAGGCCTTCTCTCTCAGAGGCATGGATGACAATGTGTTTTCCAAACCTTCTCTCTCAGAGTCAGGGATAAAAATGTATTTTCCAGGCCTTCTCTCTCTCAGAGTCAGGGATGACAATGTGTTTTCCAGGCCTTCTCTCTCAGAATCAGGGATGACAATGTATTTTCCAGGCTTTCTCTCTCTCAGAGGCAGGGATGACAATGTGTTTTCCAGGACTTCTCTCTCTCAGAGGCATGGATGACAATGTGTTTTCCAGACCTTCTCTCTCAGAGTCAGGGATAAAAATGTATTTTCCAGGCCTTCTCTCTCTCAGAGTCAGGGATGACAATGTGTTTTCCAGGCCTTCTCTCTTAGAGTCAGGGATGACGATGTGTTTTCCAGGCCTTCTCTCTCATAATCAGGGATGACAATGTATTTTCCAGGCTTTCTCTCTCTCAGAGGCAGGGATGACAATGTGTTTTCCAGGCCTTCTCTCTCTCAGAGGCATGGATGACAATGTGTTTTCCAGGCCTTCTCTCTCAGAGTCAGGGATGACAATGTGTTTTCCAGGCCTTCTCTCTCAGAATCAGGGATGACAATGTATTTTCCAGGCTTTCTCTCTCTCAGAGGCAGGGATGACAATGTGTTTTCCAGGCCTTCTCTCTCAGAGTCAGGGATGACAATATGTTTTCCAGGCCTTCTCTCTCAGAATCAGGGATGACAATGTGTTTTTCAGGCCATCTCTCTCTTAGGGTCAGGAAGGCGTTCATGACGACCTTGTCTCGGGAGTTAATTTCCGCGTTAAAAAAGTGGTTCAATGACTTTTCTGGAACGCGAGTCAAACTGCTGCACCATTGATGTTTAGCTATTTTAATTAGCAGTATGGTAGTATTTTATGTGGTAGTACGGTAGTATTTTATGTGGTAATATGGTAGTATTTTATGTAGTAGTATGGTAGTATTTTATGTGGCAGTACGGTAGTATTTTATGTAGTAATATGGTAGTATTTTATGTAGTAGTATGGTAATATTTTATGTGGTAGTACGGTAGTATTTTATGTGGTAGTATGGTAGTATTTTATGTGGTAGTATGGTAGTAATTTATGTGGTAATATGGTAGTATTTTATGTAGTAGTATGGTAGTATTTAATGTAGTAGTATGGTCGTATTTTATGTAGTAGTATGGAAGTATTTTATGTAGTAATATGGTAGTATTTTATGTGGTAATATGGTAGTATTTTATGTAGTAGTATGGTAGTATTTTATGAAGTCGTATGGTAGTATTTTATGTAGTCGTATGGTAGTATTTTATGTAGTAGTATGGTAGTATTTTATGTGGTAATATGGTAGTATTTTATGTAGTAATATGGTAGTATTTTATGTAGTAATATGGTAGTATTTTATGTAGTCGTATGGTAGTATTTTATGTAGTCGTATGGTAGTATTTTATGTAGTCGTATGGTAGTATTTTATGTAGTCGTATGGTAGTATTTTATGTAGTAGTATGGTAGTATTTTATGTAGTCGTATGGTAGTATTTTATGTAGTCGTATGGTAGTATTTTATGAAGTCGTATGGTAGTATTTTATGTAGTCGTATGGTAGTATTTTATGTAGTCGTATGGTAGTATTTTATGAAGTCGTATGGTAGTATTTTATGTAGTCGTATGGTAGTATTTTATGTAGTCGTATGGTAGTATTTTATGAAGTCGTATGGTAGTATTTTATGAAGTCGTATGGTAGTATTTTATGTAGTAGTATGGTAGTATTTTATGTAGTCGTATGGTAGTATTTTATGTAGTCGTATGGTAGTATTTTATGTAGTAGTATGGTAGTATTTTATGTAGTAGTATGGTAGTATTTTATGTAGTCGTATGGTAGTATTTTATGTAGTCGTATGGTAGTATTTTATGTAGTAGTATGGTAGTATTTTATGTGGTAATATGGTAGTATTTTATGTGGTAGTATGGTAGTATTTTATGTAGTCGTATGGTAGTATTTTATGTAGTAGTATGGTAGTATTTTATGTGGTAATATGGTAGTATTTTATGTAGTAATATGGTAGTATTTTATGTAGTCGTATGGTAGTATTTTATGTAGTCGTATGGTAGTATTTTATGTAGTCGTATGGTAGTATTTTATGTCGTAGTATTTTAGTATTTTATGTAGTAGTATGGTAGTATTTTATGTAGTAGTATGGTAGTATTTTATGTAGTAGTATGGTAGTATTTTATGTAGTAGTATGATAGTATTTTATATGGTAGTATGGTAGTATTTTATGTGGTAGTATGGTAGTATTTTATGTGGTAGTATGTAGTATTTTATGTGGTAGTATGTAGTATTTTATGTAGTTGTATTGTAGTATTTTATGTAGTCGTATGGTAGTATTTTCTGTGGTAGTATGGTAGTATTTTATGTAGTCGTATGGTAGTATTTTATGTGGTTGTATGGTAGTATTTTATGTAGTAGTATGGTAGTATTTTATGTGGTAGTATGGTAGTATTTTATGTGGTAGTATGGTAGTATTTTATGTGGTAGTATGGTAGTATTTTATGTAGTAGTATGGTAGTATTTTATGTAGTAGTATGGTAGTATTTTATGTAGTCGTATGGTAGTATTTTCTGTGGTAGTATGGTAGTATTTTATGTGGTTGTATGGTAGTATTTTATGTAGTAGTATGGTAGTATTTTATGTGGTAGTATGGTAGTATTTTATGTGGTAGTATGGTAGTATTTTATGTGGTAGTATGGTAGTATTTTATGTGGTAGTATGGTAGTATTTTATGTGGTACTATGTTTACTTAGACAAAGAATTGCAAATGGTTACAAAATTTAATTGCGTCTTTAGGCTGGACTTTTCATGAACACATAACGATACACATTCACTGGAAACAATATAGAATTGCTGGGAGGAAAATATGTACCAGTTACAGACCAGCCACAAATTTGTATTCTATTGTGAATATACCCTCTGTTTGGTCCATCATAAATCAGAATACTAGGTGAGATAAGGATGATTCCATTACTGATGTTCGGCCAATTTCTTTTTGGCTAAACCCATACGGGTCATTGGAGGTATTTACAGGATTATCGCTACTAGTATTTTCACATCTGGAGTTTAGATAAATACTTGAGTGAAAGGGACTAGATTTCAGTGGGATTTGCGCTTGAGTTAATAGTGTCATCAAAGCTTATGCTTTGGGTAATATTGATAATAGGTCGGGCGAACATTTTTTAGTGGTTTTGGATTTGACAAGAACTTGCCAAGTATGGGACAGTAGACCTGCAGCAGAATTCTTTTGTTTTTTAATGAATCATGAAGTAATTTCAGGAACAGAGTTCGAGGGGAATCAAAACAACATAACAAGAGATCATTATTTTTCAATGGGACATTGCACCCGTGGATAGGCTTTTTCACTTAATACAGAGGTATATATACAAAGCAAATTTATTCAAGCATAATCAGGTGATTGACCCAGTCAACGAGGTCTCTTTGTGGGGTGAGTGACTAGTTATAATTATAATTATAAGTTGACCCATAAGCCAGTGGAAGGCCTCCGTCAGATGACCAAAAGCTCCAGCTGCGGGTCATCATATGACTCAGACTGGCGTCAGGAGCACTTGTCTTGTTTCCTGATGAACCTTACCAAACCTAACCATGTGTGGGGTGAACTGAAAGACAGAAACACTGCGGGAAACACATCAGTCCTCCCGATGCCCTGTTCATGTGAAATGATTCGACCGAAGGTTTGGCTAAACTCAAAGCTCCGTGATTATATTGAACTGAATTTTGTGTTCGGATTAAAACAGCTTCCAGGTCTGTGTCTTGTTGTGCCCATTTAGTTTATGACCAGCAGAGCGTCCTTGCAAGATGCCGGTGTGCAGTCCGGTCCTTATGTAACACACAGGCGTTAGTCATATTGGGAGTCCTGTAGGCACTCTGCTTTTGTTTCCCCCTGACTTGTAGGCTACGGGAAATCTCTCCCAAGTATTTGTGATCATAATCGACTGTTAGATTCCTGGGATTTTTCATACAAAAATGAGAAAAGAAATTGTTTTACCCCTCTTCGTACATCTTTTTTAAATAAAGGTGATTGACATCGGTGAAAAAATTTTTAGATAAAGATCTTTGATATACATATGCAAAGCTTTAATATGAGCGAAGAGATACGTAAAATTCAGAAGTGCCTAGAGAGATCTGATCTGTGCCATTTCTGTACAGTCAGAGCAAGAAAAATGAAATATCTCTTGTAAACACACAACTAACCATTTCTGGATTTAGTTCTCTAGGTTCACAAGAGTTATGGCCATGTTAATGTTAATTAAATATAATTTTAATGTTCCTGGTTTTTCATTTCGCATTATTAATTAATCATATTTGATAACGTTATAAAAAATATCTTTATTAGCTGTGAGAGGTTCAATAAAAAGCTCCATATTATTTTCATTTCCTAATGTTTTCTGTGTTTAATTATAACCGTGAAATAAAATTATAATGAATTATTTTGATAATATACGGTGTTTAAGGGTGATATATGTAATGTCAAAATCCTTCATAACAATCATGTTTTTTTAAATTGCGAAATCTTAATACTGTGGAATGGGTGCGATTCGAACCCGTGGTGAGCCACTGGCAAAGCTAGGAGCTTTCGCACTAGTAGTTAACACAGAGGCCTGCCAGGTTTATGAGTGGCTCGCCGTAGTTTCGAATCCTGAGTTTACCATGTACACGAATCGAAGCAACAGAACCTTTTCAGTTTTAATAAAAAGGTTCCGTAGCTTTGGATAGTTTGACAACCCCTTGCTAAGGATTGGATATTTGAAGAGCAAAGCAAACGAGGGGAAGCATCAACAAGAATATGAATAAAAGACGAGCGTGGAAGAATTGACCTGGCTTTCACCTCTTGTTCATTTATTTTCTCCATATTTTATTCAGTCCCCTGCATCCCTTCGATATCTAGAGTATACCTGGAGGGTGTCCAGAGGGGTCAACGCCCCCGCTGCCCTGCCCAGCCATCTGACACTACACCAAAATCATATGGGATGTTTTGCCATTCAATAGCAGCATATAGATTACATTTAAAATATTCTTAAGTGATCTTGCTATTAAACTCATGTCAGTGTTTCATTGTTGTAGTACTCAAATGTTCTGCGATCCTTGCGTATATATTTGCTATTAGACTTTCTGAAGTGCTGTTACTAGATTTTGAGAGTGCTGTTACTAGATTTTGAGAGTGCTGTTACTAGATTTTGAGAGTGCTGTTGCTAGATTTTGAGAGTGCTGTTACTAGATTTTGAGAGTGCTGTTGCTAGATTTTGAGAGTGCTGTTACTAGATTTTGAGAGTGCTGTTGCTAGATTTTGAGAGTGCCGTTGCTAAATTTTGAGAGTGTTGTTGCTAGTTTTTGAGTGTTGTTGAAATTAATATGAGCCAGTAATTGCTGACATAGCGTTTTGCTACATTTAACATTGCATAATTCAAATTGTTTCTTATAATAGAAAATCCTTCCTAACATTTGTGCGATTTATTATGTAAAATTGATGATTAATTTAGGTTTTAGTGGGAACCTCTTTCATCTAAGTTGCAAAAAATTCAATTTTTTTTCGTAAGTTAAGTGCTTTGAAAGAAGTTTGCTGTTGCATTTAAATTTTTGCTTTCACTGTGTGATTCCCAAATTTTGCAACATTTTCTGTAATTATTGTGATTATTGTTAACATAATTTTTTTTATTTTCTACACTTGCGTTTTCATAGGGTTTTTTTTTTTTTGTTGGTTTACAATTTGTTAACATTTTTAAACAGAAAATTTGAATGCTTCATTTTATTTTTTACTTTTTTTATGTCGAATTTTTATTGCAATTTTTGCATTAAGTATTGCATTAAAAAAAATTGTTGGCAAATTTGCATCAATAGTTATGCGTTATGAAATTCCGCTGTTTCCTGACACAGGTAAATCAGTTTATGTTGTATTACTTCAGGCATTAGTTACGATGTCACTGCACGTTGAGGAAAATGAATACAACGAGATTCTCAAAGAGCTTCACTCTTCATAAGCAGATGTTTCATCCCCTCTATGTGCATGATGCATTAAGTGACGAGATATTTGGAGATAGATTTGAAGGCAATGCGTCAGATGATGATGATGATGCTGATCATTATCCTCAGATTACTGACCTGCCCAATGGCCATCCAGAGTCCAAGAACATTTACGACTTTGATAATTAGGATGCTATCAAATATCTTAGTGTTCAAAATGATGCCCTTATTGGTCCACTGTTAAAGAATTCACTTTATACGAAATAATGTCAAAGTTTTCGTCTATATCGGTGCATTATTAAATATTGTCATGGGAAAGTCTCTTCCTTAACTTAGATTTAAGTCAACATTGTCTAACCCATCAAATATGCATTAACTCAGCGAAGTTTTTGAAAAAACCTTAACATTAGCAGGAAGAACAACGTTTGTTACTCCTGTGAAAGGTGAAGACTATGTTAATATCTCCCGGGTGACCTTATAAATTTTCTGTGACGCCTGTAATCGGAATATCAACATTGGTTGCCATACAATACCCATTTTGAATATTGGACTCAAACAGTTTGTTCCACAAGCTCAATATTGATAGTTCTGGTGGCTTTCTAAGCTGCCAGGCACTGATTTTACAAGAGCTCACTAAATCGGTACACATTCCGATCGCATGATAACCACAGTACAGTAGTAATTTGTAAAGGAGACTGTCAGATGGTTTCCAAATAAATGTGGATCTTAGCTCTTCTGTTCAAGATTCGAATTGTTAGAAAGGGATTATTGGAATCATAAAATTTTTGCCTAATTTTCACTTTTGTACTTGGAATTTTGCTTTTCCCTGTATAATACAGCTTCCAGAAATGTTGTAAAACTGGAATTAATTTTTAAATATAAATTAGAGGAAAAGAAAACTTTGAATGTGTCTTACCTCGTTCTATGGTGATGCTATAGTACACAGCTTATCTAATAATTTGTGCTTGTAAAAGTAGATAATGAAATAACACTTAAAATAATTATCAATAAAAGCCCTGAACTTAAGTTGGATGATGCTGTCCTGTCTTCCCTAAACAGTCTTTTCTCAAAGCTCATCTGATTTATTTCTCTTAGCTTCACCTAGCAGATCAGTCATCTCGACTTCAGGACAAGTTTTGTTGGGAATCTCCGTATGTTCTCTAGTTTATTAGACATATGTCATTAAGTGTGGATCCCAGATATGTATTCGCCTAGTAGTACTCACATAGTTGTGGTTGCAGGGTTGAGTCATGGCTCCTGGCCCCGCCTCTTCACTGGTCGCTACTGTTTCCTGACACAGGTAAATCAGTTTATGTTGTATTACTTCAGACATTAGTTACGATGTCACTGCACGTTGGGGAAAATGAATACAACGAGATTCTCAAAGAGCTTCACTCTTCATAAGCAGATGTTTCATCCCCTCTATGTGCATGATGCATTAAGTGACGAGATATTTGGAGATAGATTTGAAGGCAATGCGTCAGATGATGATGACGATGCTGATCATTATCCTCAGATTACTGACCTGCCCAATGGCCATCCAGAGTCCAAGAACATTTACGACTTTGATAATTAGGATGCTATCAAATATCTTAGTGTTCAAAATGATGCCCTTATTGGTCCACTGTTAAAGAATTCACTTTATACGAAATAATGTCAAAGTTTTCGTCTATATCGGTGCATTATTAAATATTGTCATGGGAAAGTCTCTTCCTTAACTTAGATTTAAGTCAATATTGTCTAACCCATCAAATATACATTAACTCAGCGAAGTTTTTGAAAAAACCTTAACATTAGCAGGAAGAACAACGTTTGTTACTCCTGTGAAAGGTGAAGACTATGGTAATATCTCCCGGGTGACCTTATAAATTTTCAGGACAAGTTTTGTTGGGAATCTCCGTATGTTCTCTAGTTTATTAGACATATGTCATTAAGTGTGGATCCCAGATATGTATTCGCCTAGTAGTACTCACATAGTTGTGGTTGCAGGGTTGAGTCATGGCTCCTGGCCCCGCCTCTTCACTGGTCGCTACTAGATCACTCTTCCTACTCCATGAGCTTTATCATACCTTTTCTTAAAGCTATGTATGGATCATGCCTCCACTACATCACTTCTCAGACTATTCCACTTCCTGACAACTCTGCGGCTGAAGAAATACTTCCTAACATCCCTTTGATTCATCTCAGTCTTCAGCTTCTAACTGTGACCCTTGTTGCTGTGTTCCATCTCTGAAACATCCTCTCTCTCTGTCCACCTTGTCGATTCCTCTCAGTATTTTATATGTCGTTATCATATCCCCCCTAACTTTCCTGTTCTCCAGTGTCTTCAGGTCGATTTCCCTTAACCTCTCCTCGTAGGACATACCCCTTAGCTCCACGACGAGTCTTGTTGCAAATTTTTGCACTTCTCTAATTTCCTTACGTGCTTGGCTAGGTGTGGGTTCCAAACTGGTGCTGCATACTCCAATACAGGCGTTACGTTCACGATGTACAGGATCCTGAACGATACATTATTGAGATGTCGGAATGCTAGTCTTAGGTTTGCTAGGCGCCCGTATGCTGCAGCAGCTATTTGGTTGATGTGCGCCTCAGGAGATGTGCCTGGTGTTATACTCACCCCAAGATCCTTTTCCATGAGTGAGGTTTGTAGTCTCTCAACCTCTAGACGGTACTCCGTCTGCAGTCTTCTTTGCCCTTCCCCAATCTTCATGATTTTGCACTTGGTGAGGATGAACTCCAAGAGCCAGTTGCTGAACCAGGTCTGCAGCCTGTCCAGATACCTTTATAGTTCTGTCTACTCCTCGTCCAATTGAATTCTTCTCATAAGCTTCACATCATCTGCAAACAGGGGCACTTCGGAGTCTATTCCTTCCGTCATGTTCACAAATACCACAAACAGCACCGGTCCTAAGACTGGCCACTGTGGAATCCCTCTTGTCACAGACGCCCACTCTGACACCTCGCCACGTACCATGACTCGCTGTTGTCTTCCTGACAAGTATTCCCTGATCCATTGCAGTGCCTTCCCTGTTTTCCCTGCTTGGTCCTCCAGCTTTGGCTATAATCTCTTGTGTAGAACTGTCTCAATTACCTTTTTACAATCCAAGAAAATGCAATCTCCCCAATCCTCTCTCTTTTGTCTTACTGCTGTCACCCTGTCATAGAACTCCAGTAGGTTTGTAACACAGGATTTCCCGTCCCTGAAACCGTATTGGTTGTCGTTGATAAGCTCATTCCTTTCTAGGTGCTCCACCACTCTTCTCCTGATAATGTTCTTCATGACTTTGCGTACTATGCAGGTCTGTGACACTGGTCTGTAGTTTAATGTTTCATGTCTGTTTCCTTTTTTAAAAATTGGGACTACATTTGCGGTCTTCCCTACCACAGGTAGTCGCCCTGTTCCGATAGATGTGTTGTTGATTGTTCTTAGTGGCACACATAGCGCCTCTGCTTCCTCTCTCAGGACCCACGGAATGATGTTATCCGGCCCCATCGCCTTTGAGGTATCTAGCTCGCTTAGCAGCCTCTTCACTTCTTCCTCGGTTGTATGTATTGTGTTCACCATTTGATGGTGTCATTTTTGTATTGTCATTGGGCCTCCCTTCTTACCAGCGCATAATCATTTATGGCTATACTACTGCTCTCCTTATTCTCCTGGGTCCTTTGCCTTCTATACTCCTTTCATTCTCTAGCACACTTGGTTTTGACCAAGTGTGGATTACTCCTTCGGGTAATCCAAGGGCTCATCCTGACTTTCCTGTTATTTCTGTTACCCTTGGGTACAAACCTCTACTCAGCTTCCTTGTATAATGTTGTCACATTCCATCATCTCGTTTACTGACTTCCCTGCCAGTTCTCTGTCCCACTGAACCTCGTACAGGAAATTCTTCATGCCTATATAGTCCCCTCTCTTGTAGTTTGGCTTCATTCGTCCTGCCCTTCCTGCTTCTCTCTCCACTTGTAACTCTACTATATATTCAAAGCTCAAAACCACGTGGTCACTGGCCCCAAGGGGTCTTTTATATGTGATGTACTCAATATCTTCACTACTCAAGGTGAATACTAGGTCCAGTCCTGCTACTTCATCCTCTCCTTTCTCTTTGGTAGTGTCCCTTACGTGTTGATACTTGATGTTATCCAGTGCCACCTCCATCATCTAAACCCTCCACGTTTCTGGGCTGCCATGTGGCACCAGGTTTTTTCCCAGTAGATTTCCATGTCATTGAAGTCATCCACAATCAGCACCTTTGCCCTGTTCGCATGAGCCCTTCTGGCCACTTCATGCAGTGTGTCAACGATCGCTCCATTACTCTCCTGATACTCGCCTTGGCCTCCTTCTGTTCTGTGATGAGATATACATCACTGCAATTATCACCTCGGGACCTATTATTTAGTCTCTTGCTTCTCCTCTGTCACCTCTCTCCAACTCATTAAAATCCCATTGGTTTTTGATGAACAGTGTCACTCCTCCACCCCCTCTGTTCCCTCTGTCTTTCCTTAAGATCTGATATCCCGTTAGAAAGATGGCATCTGTTATAATTTCTGTGAGTTTAGTTTCTGTGAGAGTTGTGATGTTCGGTGATGCCTCTTTGACTCTTTCGTGCCACTCCTCCTGCTTATTCGTGTTTCCATCGGCGTTGGTGTACCATACTTTCAGTTTCCACTCTAACACTGTGTTCTGAGTGGGTGGGTCTGTGGTGGTGGGAGACCTAGCAGTGTCCTGTGGGATTCTACAGCATAGTGTACTCACCTAGTTGAGGTTGCAGGGGTCGAGTCCGAGCTCCTGGCCCCGCCTCTTCACTGATCGCTACTAGGTCACTCTCCCTGAACCGTGAGCTTTATCATACCTCTGCTTAAAGCTATGTATGGATCCTGCCTCCACTACATCGCTTCCCAAACTATTCCACTTACTGACTACTCTGTGGCTGAAGAAATACTTCCTAACATCCCTGTGATTCACCTGTGTCTTCAACTTCCAACTGTGTCCCCTTGTTACTGTGTCCAAACATCCTGTCTCTGCCCACCTTGTCAATTCCACTCAGTATTTTATGTCATTATCATGTGTCCCCTGTCTCTCCTGTCCTCCAGTGTCGTCAGGTTGATTTCCCTTAACCTCTCCTCGTAGGACATACCTCTTAGCTCTGGGACTAGTCTTGTTGTAAACCTTTGCACTTTCTCTAGTTTCTTTACGTACTTGGCTAGGTGTAGGTTCCAAACTGGTGCCGAATGCTCCGATGTGGGCCTAACGTAAACGGTGTACAAGGTCCTGAACGATTCCTTGTGTGTGTGTGTGTGTCTATGTGTGTGTGTGTTTGTGTATGTGTACTCGCTTAGTTGTACTCACCTAGTTGAGGTTGCGGGGGTCGAGTCCGAGCTCCTGGCCCCGCCTCTTCACTGATCGCTACTAGGTCACTCTCCCTGAGCCGTGAGCTTTATCATACCTCTGCTTAAAGCTATGTATGGATCCTGCCTCCACTACATCGCTTCCCAAACTATTCCACTTACTGACTACTCTGTGGCTGAAGAAATACTTCCAAACATCCCTGTGATTCATCTGTGTCTTCAACTTCCAACTGTGTCCCCTTGTTACTGTGTCCAATCTCTGGAACATCCTGTCTTTGTCCACCTTGTCAATTCCTCTCAGTATTTTGTATGTCGTTATCATGTCCCCCCTATCTCTCCTGTCCTCCAGTGTCGTCAGGTTGATTTCCCTTAACCTCTCCTCGTAGGACATACCTCTTAGCTCTGGGACTAGTCTTGTTGCAAACCTTTGCACTTTCTCTAGTTTCTTTACGTGCTTGGCTAGGTGTGGGTTCCAAACTGGTGCCGCATACTCCAATATGGGCCTAACGTACATGGTGTACAGGGTCCTGAACGATTCCTTATTAAGATGTCGGAATGCTATTCTGAGGTTTGCTAGGCGCCCATATGCTGCAGGAGTTATTTGGTTGATGTGCGCTTCAGGACTAGACTGTACTCCGTCTGCGGTCTTCTTTGCCCTTCCCCAATCTTCATGACTTTGCACTTGGTGGTATTGAACTCCAGGAGCCAATTGCTGGACCAGGTCTGCAGCCTGTCCAGATCCCTTTGTAGTTCTGCCTTGTCTACGATCGAGTGAATTCTTCTCATCAACTTCACGCCATCTGCAAACAGGGACACCTCAGAGTCTACTCCTTCCGTCATGTCGTTCACAAATACCAGAAACAGCACTGGTCCTAGGACTGACCCCTGTGGGACCCCGCTGGTCACAGGTGCCCACTCTGACACCTCGCCACGTACCATGACTCGCTGCTGTCTTCCTGACAATTATTCCCTGATCCATTGTAGTGCCTTCCCTGTTATCCTTGCTTGGTCCTCCAGTTTTTGCACCAATCTCTTGTGTGTGTGTGTGTGTGTGTGTGTGTGTGTGTGTGTGTGTGTGTGTGTGTGTGTGTGTGTGTGTGTGTGTGTGTGTGTGTGTGTGTGTATGTGTGTGTGTGTGTGTGTGTGTGTGTGTGTGTGTGTGTGTATGTGTGTGTGTGCGCGTTTGTGTGTGCGTGTGTGGGGGTGTGTGTGTGTGTGTGTGTGTGTGTGTGTGTGTGTGTGTGTGTGTGTTTGTGTATGTGTGTGTATGTGTGTGTGTGTGTGTGTGTGTGTGTGTGTGTGTGTGTGTGTGTGTGTGTGTGTGTGTGTGTGTGTGTGTACTCATCTAATTGTACTCACCTAATTGTGTTTGCAGGGGTGGAGACTCAGCTCCTGGCCCCGCCTCTTCACTGATCGCTACTAGGTCCCCTCTCTCTCTGCTTTCTGAGCTTTGTCATACCTCGTCTTAAAGCTATGTATGGTTCCTGCCTCCACTACATCACTTGCTAGGCTATTCCACTTCCTGACCACTCTGTGACTGAAGAAGTACTTCCTAACTTCCCTGTGACTCGTCTGAGTCATTAGCTTCCAATTGACCCCTTGTTTCAATTGGAAGCTGAAGACTCAGATGAGTCACAGGGATGTTAGGATGTGTGTGTGTGTGTGTGTGTGTACTCACCTATTTGTACTCACTTATTCGTGGTTATGACCTCGAAGGGCATAACCCTGTGCTCCGTGGCTAGTCTTGTTGCAAACCTTTGCTTGGCCAGGTGTGGGTTCTCTACTGGTGCTGTGTACTCCAATATAGGCCTGATGATTCCTTACCAAGGTATCGAAACGCTATTCTTAGGTTTGCCAGGCGCCATTATGCTGCAGCAGTTATTTGGTTAACATGCGCTTCAGGATATGTGCTCAATATTATACTCACCCCAAGATCCTTTTTTGTGAGTGAGGTTTGCAGTCTTTGGCCCCCGAGCCTGTACTCAGTCTGTAGTCTTTTTTTAATCTTCCCCAATCTTCTTGACCTTGCACTTGGTGGGGGAAACTGTAGAAGCCAGTTGCTGGACCAGGCGTGCAGCCTGTCAAGCAACTGATCCTCATCCATTTGAATTCTTCGCATTAGCTTCACATCTTCTGCGAACAGGGATACTTCTGAATCTATCCTTTCCATCATATCAGTGACATATGCCAGAAACAGCACCGGCCCCAGGACTGACCCCTATGGAATCCCGCTTATCACAGGCGCCCACTCTGACACCTCGTTACCTACCATCACTCGCTCTTTCCTTCCTGTCAGGTATTCTCTGATCCATTGCGGTGCCTTTCCTGTTATTCCTGCCTGTTCCTCTAGATTTTTTACTAATCTCTTTGCGTAGAAATGTGTCGAAAGTCTTCATACAGTGTGTATATGTGTGTGTGTGTGTGTGAGCACTATCATACTTATTCTTAAAGCTGTGTATGAATTATGCCTCTACTTCTTTACGATCTAGGCTGTGACGTCGTGTACCTGAGATCAGCCTCTCAAACTGACTCTTCCTATCCACCCTATCCACCAGGCCCGGTGGCCTGGTGGCTAAAGCTCCCGCTTCACACACGGAGGGCCCGGGTTCGATTCCCGGCGGGTGGAAACATTTCGACACGTTTCCTTACACCTGTTGTCCTGTTCACCTAGCAGCAAATAGGTACCTGGGTGTTAGTCGACTGGTGTGGGTCGCATCCTGGGGGACAAGATTAAGGACCCCAATGGAAATAAGTTAGACAGTCCTCGATGACGCACTGACTTTCTTGGGTTATCCTGGGTGGCTAACCCTCCGGGGTTAAAAATCCGAACGAAATCTTATCTTATCTTATCTTATCTTGAGCATCATAATCATGTCAACTCTGGTCTTCTGTCCTCTAGTGTCATCCTCTATCCAACCTGGAGTCTACCTGGAGGTTGTTCCGTGGTGAAAGTTCCCTCGACCTCTTTTCCTTGACCAGGCCTCCTGGTGGATCAGAGCCTGATCAACCTGGCTGTCACTGTTTGCCGCACGCAACCTAACATATGAATTATAGCCCGGCTAATCTTTCAATGATTTTAGGTATTTGTCCAGTTCTCCATTGAAAGCAGCCAGAGATCTATTGGTAATTCCACTTCTGAATGATGGAAGACTATTGACCAGCCTTGGGCCCAGGCACTTATTGTCTTTGTTTCTCAATGTACTCAGGGAACACCTGCTTTTCATTGGGGGTATGTTGCACCGGCTTCCTGGTCTTTTGCTGTCGTATGGGGTGATTTTTGTGTGTAGATTTGGGCCCAGTCTCTCTAGGTTTTTCCAGGAGTACATTATTATATATTTTTCTCTCCTCCGTGCCAGGGAGTACAGGTCAAGGGACTTCAATCGTTCTCAGTACTTAAGGTGCTATGAACTAAAATGCTGCATATCAGTGTTATAGAATACAGACAAGATTGTGAGTCAGACAAATGTGCAACATTTGGGTATATTTACTTTGTAGACATTTCACCATCCAGTGGCTTTATCAATACAGTACATGGACATAATCTGATAACTGAAGAAATATAAACAGAAGACAGTGGAAGACTTGGTAATCAGTCATTCAGCCTATGATACAGCAACATCATGGAATCTAGGTACACGAGACATCTCCAAAGCCCAGTTGCTAACTCCTGGACCAACTCTTGGACATGACCTACTTTCACTGGGGAGTTCCCCCCTACCAGTGACAATGCCTTTCCTCTTCAGCTTCTCAGTTGATTCCAGTATAATATAATATATGCTCCAATGACTGTGTGTGTGTGTGGAGGGAAGGGGGCACTGTTTATGTTACGGTAGACCACTCGTTTAAATCTACATCCTACTAATGGTCAAATTCTCTCTCACTCTTTTCCTAACTATTGCTTACTAACAATTACCAGATTACTTACTGGTACTCATGAGGTCTTTCAAAGCACCTGTAGGCACATGCACCTCTGTCTGTATAGCTGAAATTTAGTCCTACTTAGTTTTAATGAGGAACTAATTTGTCAGGGCTAATATTACTGATCCCCTGGCAGTCAAAGGTAAGAAGAGAGTGATCCTACCACATCCAGGTGGGAGACACAATTTATATTGATAAACACACCGACCAAATTGCTTCCACATTTATTCGAGTTCATATGCCTGGGAGTCAAGACGTAGTTGTTTATGTCGCTGTGCTCCTCTTGATGCATACATCGTTCTTTCCCCTTTGCCAGTATCGTGAGGTTCACATTAAACTATCCATATTCACACTTTTTCCTTAGGTTTGTGGTCACAATTTTGGTGTTTTGATACTAACTGTATTCATATCTCACCTCTGGCAACACCAGCTACACCAGGTTGATGTTCCATACTTCATTTTTTTTTTTTGCTTTTCTTTCCCAATCACTCGCTAGCGACCTTATCACCGCACTACCACCAACTTTATCCAGATATTCGCACTTACTCCTGTTTAGTGGTTGCTAGTAACTATCACTACTGGCAATACCAGGTGATTATCACTAGCCCCCCCCCCTCACCCTTCTAGTAAAACTAACACTTTCAAATTATTCAACAAAATTTTGGACCCTATCAGACTTCTCTTACTCTGGGTACCTTGTTATACTCTTGTGGGGAAGGTCACTGGCTCTAACGTGTACACTGACCTCTGACAAGCTCCGAGAACTGTCCCAGGGCACTAAATACAAGGACCGCTGCTGTTACCTGTTACAGCCAAGCTGAGACAGACAGAGAGACAGACAGAGAAACAGAGAGACAGAGAGACAGAGAATGTGTGTGTATGTGTGTGTGTGTGTGTGTGTGTGTGTGTGTGTGTGTGTGTGTGTGTGTGTGTGTGTGTGTGTGTGTGTGCGTGTGTGTGTGTGTGTGTGTGTGTGTGTGTGTGTGTGTGTGAGTGTGTGTGTGTGTGTTTCAGTATATATCTTTAGCAATAAGCAATAAATAGCAGAAGCAATCTTGCCTTTTATATCCAGTTTCTCGCATGAAAGCTTGGGACAATACTAGTCCCCAGCCCGCTAATACTTGTGCATTTTTCCTGCTAAAGGACTCCATTCAGCTGCCAAACTTGGGAACGAGTAGGCAGAGCAACGAGAGGGAGCTAGAGAAGAGAACGCTTAGAATGTGGTGGCGAGGGAGATGTAAATTGGGACAGGAGAGTAGTGAATGATTAGGTAAGAAAGAGAGAGAGAGAGAGAGAGAGAGAGAGAGAGAGAGAGAGAGAGAGAGAGAGAGAGAGAGAGAGAGAGAGAGAGAGAGAGAGAGAGAGAGAGAGAGAGAGAGAGAGAGGGAGAGAGAGAGAGAGAGAGAGAGAGAGAGAGAGAGAGAGAGAGAGAGAGAGAGAGAGAGAGAGAGAGAGAGAGAGAGAGAGAGAGAGAGAGAGAACGAGAGAGTAAGGTAAAAACAGTGAAGACGAGAGAGGCGAATGTGTTTTCACTTACATAGCTTTGCTTACCAAGCTTTGCCTCATGGGTTACAACTAAAGTTTGCACCGGGCTGTTAATTGATTTACTTGGCTAGGAGACTCTCAGGATCTAATTAATGTTCTTTTGAATCTATTTATTGTATTTGCTTTCACAAACTTCTTACACTGTTCATTCTCTGAAGGTGTTGCTATATACGCTTATGGGTTCACCCAAGTGTTCGTCTCCAGTGTCTCATTTTCCATGTTCTAGTCCATCTCTCGTCACATATTCTGTCGTTATCCACTGTCATATTGCCTCTCAACTCAGTGTAGGACCTGATCATGTCTCTACGATTTTTTATACTTCCCAATACTTGGGATCCAGCTTCTTGAGTCTATAATATTACCTATGTGTGTCGGTTTCAGATCTAGTCTGACCAAGTAACCACACCTAGCCACATCTAGCCAAGCTAACCAAGTAACTTGCTTATTTTCCTTATTTATTTGCCTTATATACTGTCGTATATTTTCCTTTCCTTACCTGATAGCTTAGGCTGTTGTCCTGAGCAGGTAATCCACTTGTGACTACCTAATTGTAGGTGCAAGATGATAGGTGGTGTCCTATCTTCACTTGTTTTATCACTCGACTGAATTTTCAGACTAGATGCTGTTATCTTACCTCTTTCATTTATAAATCAAGATATCGAGACGTCGACGTTTCAGCTGTGAACTGACAACTCTGACCACTGAACTAGAGTTTAACTGTTAGGAATTACCTGTTAAAGTTTGCTGAGTTGTGAGTTAGACCACCTGGTCTCTCCTAGTAAATTTTGATCAGATGACGTGAATTATCTACGTCATGTAATTTTATGAAACCTTGAGTGGAGGAAACCGGTTCCACTGCCTAATTGTTCGCATTACGTTACTTTATTTTACTACTACTGTTGATAAATTAGACACATATGCAACTCTTGGGTATCTTTATTGAGGAAACGTTTCGCCACACAGTGGCTTCATCAGTCCATACGAAGGAGAAACTTGAAGAACAGGAGGAGAATGAGGTAATCAGTCCCTCAACCTTGAGTCGATGTGTTCAGTCCATCAATCTTGAATAGAATACGGCATATCAGCGGAGAAGCAGCTTATAAACCGTATGGCAGGAGAGGTGCAGCAGTCATAGGTCGCGTCACATTTGTTCAATGTGGAAGTAGGTCGTGGCCAAGAATTAGGTAAGCGAAGAATTCCTAAGTATTAAGATCCCAAGAAGTTGCAGTGTCTGACAGATTTGTAGATGAATGGTTCAGAGAACCGACATGTTGATAAATTAGACACGACCTATGACTGCTGCACCTCTCCTGCCATACGGCTTACAAGCTGCTTCTCCGCTGATATGCCGTATTCTATTCAAGATTGATGGACTGAACACATCGACTCAAGGTTGAGGGACTGATTACCTCATTCTCCTCCTGTTCTTCAAGTTTCTCCTTCGTATGGACTGATGAAGCCACTGTGTGGCGAAACGTTTCCTCAATAAAGATACCCAAGAGTTGCATATGTGTCTAATTTATCAACATGTCGGTTCTCTGAACCATTCATCTACTACTACTGTTAGTGCTGCTACTACCACAACGACTACCAACTAAAACTTCTACTACTGCTGCTACTACTACCACCACTATTAGTACTATTGCTGCTGCTGCTGCTGCTGCTGCTGCTGCTGCTGCTGCTGCTGCTGTTGTTCCTGCTGCTGCTGTTCATCTCCTGCTGCTCCTGCTGCTGTTGCTGCTGCTACTGCTGCTGCTGCTGCTGCTGCTGCTGCTGCTGCTGCTGCTGCTGCTGCTGCTGCTGCTGATGTTGCTGCTGTTGCTGCTGCTACTGCTCCTACTGCTGTTGCTGCTGCTGCTGCTGCTGCTACTGCTGCTGCTGCTGCTGCTGCTGCTGCTGCTGCTGCTGCACATGTGTCTAATTTATCAACCCTTATTTTTAAACACAATCATCTTTAAAGAACGAAATTATCGATAAGATGTGACAATCGTAAAACATTGAAAGATTTACCAAAATATTGAAATTTTTGTAAAAATTAATGAGAAAATTAAAAAGGAAATATTTTTTTTGGACCACAGAGATAATTTTACCTCTTACAGATTTTTTTCTGCTCTTTAAGTATTGCTGTGTTCGTATTAATACATTTCTTAATACAGTTGACTTGAATTTTAAGCTGCCTTTACTATACTACCATAACAAAACTGTTATTTAAAGTAAAGGCTTTCTGACTACCCATTTCTCTTTCCCTCTCTGTCTCTCTCTCTTTCTGTACCTGGAAATCAGTTTAAGGTTCTACTTAGAAATCACCTCATCACCCAAAATTAACCGGACAAACACTACACTTTACACTTACCAGTTACTCAAGAAACTCCTAATTAATTTATGATTGCTAAACTATTTAATCATTACTTCAGACTTAAAATTATTTCAATTTCATCATTGTAATTTGCGCTATTTTGTAATACTGTAATTTTTCATACACTTCATCTCGACTATAAATTTAATTATTGAAAACAACTAACTACATCTATTGTATTAAGAAAAACGATGCATAATAACAACAATGCACGATATATAATAAAAATTTACTCCTCTCACAAGCACTAGTATTAAGTATTAGCATTAGGTTTAGTCTGCCCGAAATGCCCTGTAATCCTACATTGTAAACATCGAAAGAAATAAAAATCTTTAATCTTTAATCTTTTAATCCTTAAAGTATAGTGTCCAGTAGGTGTTGCTGAATCCTTTCTTCTAGACTTTCTGGTATAGCCTATTTACGCTGACAGCACCTCTTTAAATCCTTTCTTCAACACCTTATAGACTTCTTTGTCGTATCTCGTGAGCTCTCCCTCTTTCTTCCTTCATATCGCCTGGTCTTTAATGTCGTCATTGTTTGGATGCAAGAGTTCAACAGTTTCCTTTCTAATTTATCTTTTTTCTAATGAATCATTTTTAAATTATCGTTCATCTTCTCTCCCTCACTTACATATTCGTTTTTGGCTCTTTGCTCACTTTTCTATCCTTTAGCTGATCTTCCTGCTCTCATTACTTTTGCCAGTTACCCATTTTCTGGGTATGAAATTTTCGACCACCTTCCGGCACTTTTCTGCTAAGTATTCCATTCTTATTTGTTCACTTTGCTTTCCATTTACCTTTTCCATTGCACTGGATTCAGGAATTTTCTCACTGCTTCGAAGTTTACTCTGCCGAACTCTGGGTTCCCGTGTTCTCCACTCAATACCGTGACTGGAACAACACACAAACAACCCGCACATAGGAGAGAGAAGCTTACGACGACGTTTCGGTCCTACTTGGACCGTTTACAAAATCACACTAACAGAAAAACAGTAAGGAAGCCGGTATATATATAGGCGGGAACATGAGAGGGAGAACAGGAAGTAGTGGTATTAATAATGTAGTGGAAGTTGTAGAAGAAATATTGGTAATATAAAGTAATATAAGAGTGAGAAAGGGGAGTGAAGGGTGAAGGGAGTGAACGGAAAAGGGAGAGAATAGTAAAGGTAGTAGCAACAGTAGAGGAAAGGAGGAGAACACGTAGTAGAAGTAAAAGTTGGGTCAGTAAGTCCTCTACTATTGCTACTACCATTACTATTTCCTCCCTTCACCCTTCACTCCCTCCATCCTTCACCCTTCACTCCCTCCATCCTTCACCCTTCACTCCCTCCATCCTTCACCCTTCTGTCTCCTGCGTCCTTAATATGCAGACACAATAAGTTTCTCCTAAATATCCTCATCATCTTAGACCTCCAAGTTTCCAGTACCTAGTGTGGCTTCCAGTACCTAGTGTGGCTTCCAGTACCTAATGTGGCTTCCAGTACCTAGTGTGGCTTCCAGTATTTCCGGTTTAATTCTTTATGGTTGAAGTCACAAACAATTGATACCACTGCTTTTGCTCTTTGAGCTCTTCTTGCTGCATAATAATAGCAATATACTCAAACTAAGTGGTAGACCCGAGAGGCTCATACAGCACTGCAAGGTGGAATGTGCTAAAGAAGGAACTGCAAAAGTCAGAGACCAGTGTGTGGTTGCGAGATATAGAGTTAGTGAAGGTAGTGGGAAATGCTAAAGGAAAAATATAATCAAAGTTGGTGTAATAAGTAAGTTTCCGACAACTTGTGTCGAAGGTGGGACTTTCAGCGAGGAGGTCAGGTAGAGTAAGACGTAGGAAGTAAATTCTGCGTCTTTACTGATAAACAAGGCAATCTGTTAAGAGATGCTGAACTGACAATGTAACTTGGCAATCCTTACAGAGTGGTGACTAACGTTTTCCCATAAGGCACCCGTGAGAGAGACGTGTGTATCCGATACGTACGAGAGACTGTGTAGTCTCAAACGCGGTAGCAATAGTAACAAGTTGACCAGAAACCCAAAGTTTGACAGAATGTAATTTATTGTGTATCAATTCAGACCACCTTCGATGCCAATGTTGCAGAGTTGCCTAGAGATTACAGAAAAATAGTCTGACAAAGGAAGGCCTTTGTAGGAAACGAGGTCATGAACTGCAGACTGTCAGTGGAGTCTGACTGCTTAATGCTTCGACCATCTACGTGTCCAGGGATCCAACAGAAAACGGTGTTCTTGTATTTACTAGAAACGCAGCATAACCAAAGTTGTATACGTATGTAAAACAATGGGACAAAAGGAATAAAATTTCTGGATATCCTGTAACGAACTATAGGAGTCTGAACCACTAAAAATGTTGAGAATGGTACTGACGCAGTACATATGATGGCCACGAGAAATGAATCCAGCTCGACTGTAAAAATACTAGCCGAATCTAATAAATGACGTCGAATAACTCTGTCCGGAAAAAGTGCTGCATACTCGACATCTCCAGAGGATTTTGAACCAATATTGTAACTCGCAATGGCACGAAAATGAGAATGAAAGTGGTTAAGAAAGAGTAAAAGTGAAATTATACAAAGAAATTATACTAAGACATTGCGCGCTTGCTCTGAGTTCTGTAGTGACAGTGGGTATACAAGTCTTGAGGAAATGAAATGAAATGACATGTTTTGTCCAACATGTTGCAAGAGAGCTTTGATCGGAAATATAGTCTGTAGTTGTCTCTGTCGAACATTAAAGAATTTTGTCCATGAGTTACCCTGAAATACAGATTATAGAGGGGAAATTTTTCGAGGAGCTTGTTTCTGAGAATAAGAACGTGGGGTAGCAGCAACTGGGTCAGGTTCATCGGTTACACGCCTGAACGGGGTTCCAGATTCAATCCGTCCCTTGAAGTGCGAACAATCCTAAAATAGACACACTATAAGGCTAAAAGGTGAAATCATGGTCAAGGTCGAGTGAAGGTCAAAAGGATCAAAAGAATCACTTGGAACTTTGGGACTTGAGTCAGGCAACGAAAGGTTCTTGAAAAGCTCTGTAGAAAGTTCCAGGGACGTGCCAGGATGCCACTGAGGAAGGAAGGGACCCAGAAGGAGGTACATTATGGATATGAGTGTCCATGAAAAAGATTTATTTTTCTTTAAAAAAATTGGGGAAGGAAAGTGATTGGGGGAGGAATAGCTCCCAGAAGAAACAAAATGATGCCGAATATCCCTCTCTGCATCCTAGAGATCCCTCGGCGAGACAGGTAGTACAGATGCTACATACAACCCTCTCCCTATAGTATACCCTTATGACAATAAACCAGCATTCCAGGAGAGCAAAGTAACGTCCATCGAGACACCTCGGCAGACAAAAGAGAGAACGGTTGGAAACCCACCGAGAGACATACACCCTTCGGCAGCCACCTCCCGGAATCAACAGGTAGCCTCCAGAGATACACTCGTCACCTAGAGGACTCTCACAGCTGCCTTCCAGAACTCTGGAGGACTGTACATCACCAGATGGACGCGATGGATGGGAATGGGATGGACAAAGGTTCACTTTCTTCAAACTTGGAGCTACAATTTTCAAGGAAAAAACTTAAAAGCCTATTGTATAAGAAAGGGAGTGGAGTGGAGGGTAAAGAAGATGGAGTAAGAAAGAAAAAGGAGTGGGAGGCAATTAGGTTTTGCTCGAGGAAGTTGAAAAAGAGGTCCAAGTCGTTAGATCAAGAGCCTCTTCACCACATCAATGAACCATTCTTGAAGAGGATTCTTAGTCTAAGTAGAATTTCCAAGGACCAGTATGTTTAATTTAATTCAACAGCATGAGCCACTGGCAAAGATGGTTATTCACTGAACCACTGGCACAGATGGTTGTTCACTGAGCCACTGGCAAAGATGGTTGTTCATTGAGGCACTGGCACACATGGTTGTTCACCGAGCCACTGGCAAAGATGGTTGTTCACTAAGCCACTGGCACAGATGGTTGTTCACTGAGCCACTGGCACAGATGGTTGTTCACTGAACCACTAGCACAGATGATTGTTCACTGAACCACTAGCACAGATGGGTGTTCACTGAGGCACTGGCGCACATGATTGTTCACCGAGTCACTGGCAAAGATGGTTGTTCACTGAGCCACTGGCACAGATGGTTGTTCACTGAACCACTAGCACAGATGATTGTTCACTGAACCACTAGCACAGATGGGTGTTCACTGAGGCACTGGCGCACATGATTGTTCACCGAGTCACTGGCAAAGATGGTTGTTCACTGAGCCACTGGCACAGATGGTTGTTCACTGAGCCACTGGCACAGATGGTTCTTCACTAAACCACTAGCAAAGATGGTTGTTCACTGAGGCACTGGCAAAGATGGTTGTTCACTGAGCCACTGGCACAGATGGTTGTTCACTGAACCACTAGCACAGATGATTGTTCACTGAACCACTAGCACAGATGGGTGTTCACTGAGGCACTGGCGCACATGATTGTTCACCGAGTCACTGGCAAAGATGGTTGTTCACTGAGCCACTGGCACAGATGGTTGTTCACTGAGCCACTGGCACAGATGGTTCTTCACTAAACCACTAGCAAAGATGGTTGTTCACTGAGGCACTGGCAAAGATGGTTGTTCACTGGGTTGTTGACTGAGCCACTGGCACAGATGGTTGTTCACTGAGCCACTGACAAAGATGGTTGTTCACTGAGCCACCGGCAAAGATGGTTGTTCACTGCCATTGTGAAGGACCAGTCACATCGGTTACAAATAAATGCTTGATAATGTCTCGTCTTGGTTAGGTTAGGTAAGATTTGTCAGGAAACAGGATAAGTGTTTCCTGACGTGGATTATATGATGACCCGCCGCTGGGTCACCTGACCGATACCTTCAGGTCTTCAGGTCCACTCCTTTAAAAATTCTGGTTATGACTGTAACCACATAATCATACTTCTCGTCTAGGTGAAAAGTTGTACTAATGAAAGTCTCCTAATGCTGTGTTTGTCTTTTTTACCACATGTCGGCTGCACCATACATCAATAATTATCTTGTTCACTGTCTTGAGTTACGAAATCTGAATCTTACCTTTTACTCACCTTAGTACCTCACCTGATGCTATCACATGTGTTTCTTCTTCGTGTGTACACACGCATTTCACATCTGTGAACTCTCTTCTGTCTTTATTTCATATTTTTTCACTGTGATCAGATTACCTAAACTATTTTCCAACTTTATACTGTCTTATTTTTATATCAATCTTATGGTTAGCAATTACTGGCTATGCAGTAAATCTGTATTTGTACTGCTTTGTGACCTCTATTCTCAAACTTTTCTATCCATTGATTATAATCAAGTATTAGCTTCGTCCTTACCCTCCGTACACTTTGCTTCTACTAATGTATAATACACTTACCTAAGTCCTGTAATCTTAATACTTGCCATAATTTACCTATTGTCTTAATAGCATGTCTGTAATTCTGTGTTTCATGTTAGTATATAGGTAATTGCTGTAGCTGCCTTTTAAGGCTGACAAAATTGTAATAACACAATTTACGTTTTTGTTAGGTATTCATTTAGTTCAGTCTGTTGTTTCACTTTCTCCCCTCCACAACTCAGTGTACTGGAACACTTAATCTACTTGCTACATTTTAATTATTTTGTCTTAGACAAATTTCTATGCAAATATTTTGTGTTTTTATTACTTTTCCTTATTGTTTTATTGCAGTTTTCAGAACTGCATTAGAGGTTTAAATAGAAATTAGAATCTATAAATTTAATGATTTCGGCAGTGAGCTGAGGTCTAGGACCAGTCATCATCCGGCGAGCTGAGGACTAGGACCAGTCATCATCCGGCGAGCTGAGGACTAGGACCAGTCATCATCCGGCGAGCTGAGGACTAGGACCAGTCATCATCCGGCGAGCTGAGGACTAGGACAAGTCATCATCCGGCGAGCTGAGGACTAGGACCAGTCATCATCCGGCGAGCTGAGGACTAGGACCAGTCATCATCCGGCGAGCTGAGGACTAGGACCAGTCATCATCCGGCGAGCTGAATACTGGGACCAGTCATCACCCGGCGAGCTGAGGACTGGGACCAGTCATCATCCGACGAGCTAAGGATTGGGACTAGTCATCATCCGGCGAGCTGAGGACAAGAACCAGTCTTCATCCGGCGAGCTAAGGACTGGAACCAGTCATCATCCGGCGAGCTAAGGATTGGGACTAGTCATCATCCGGCGAGCTGAGGACTGGGACCAGTCATCATCCGGCGAGCTGAGGACTAGGACCAGTCATCATCCGGCGAGCTGAGGACTGGGACCAGTCATCATCCGGCGAGCTGAGAACTGGGACCAGTCATTATCCGGCGAGCTGAGGACTAGGACCAGTCATCATCCAGCGAGCTGAGGACTAGGACCAGTCATCATCCGGCGAGCTGAGGACTAGGACCAGTCATCATCCGGCGAGCTGAGGACTGGGACCAGTCATCATCCGGCGAGCTAAGGATTGGGACTAGTCATCATCCGGCGAGCTGAGGACAAGAACCAGCCATCATCCGGCGAGCTGAGTACTGGGACCAGTCATCATCCGGCGAGCTGAGGACTAGGACCAGTCATCATCCGGCGAGCTGAGGACTAGGACCAGTCATCATCCGGCGAGCTGAGGACTGGGACCAGTCATCATCCGGCGAGCTGAGGACTAGCACCAGTCATCATCCGGCGAGCTGAATACTGGGACCAGTCATCATCCGACGAGCTAAGGATTGGGACTAGTCATCATCCAGCGAGCTGAGGACAAGAACCAGTCTTCATCCGGCGAGCTAAGGACTGGAACCAGTCATCATCCGGCGAGCTAAGGATTGGGACTAGTCATCATCCGGCGAGCTGAGGACTGGGACCAGTCATCATCCGGCGAGCTGAGGACTAGGACCAGTCATCATCCGGCGAGCTGAGGACTGGGACCAGTCATCATCCGGCGAGCTGAGAACTGGGACCAGTCATTATCCGGCGAGCTGAGGACTAGGACCAGTCATCATCCAGCGAGCTGAGGACTAGGACCAGTCATCATCCGGCGAGCTGAGGACTAGGACCAGTCATCATCCGGCGAGCTGAGGACTGGGACCAGTCATCATCCGGCGAGCTAAGGATTGGGACTAGTCATCATCCGGCGAGCTGAGGACAAGAACCAGCCATCATCCGGCGAGCTGAGTACTGGGACCAGTCATCATCCGGCGAGCTGAGGACTAGGACCAGTCATCATCCGGCGAGTTCATGACTAGGACTAGTCATCATCCGGCGAGCTGAGGACTAGGACCAGTCATCATCCTGCGAGCTGAGGACTAGGAACAGTCATCATCCGGCTAGCTGAGGACTGGGACCAGTCATCATCCGGCGAGCTGAGGACTAGGACCAGTCATCATCCGGCGAGCTGAGGACTGGGACCAGTCATCATCCGGCGAGCTGAGAACTGGGACCAGTCATTATCCGGCGAGCTGAGGACTAGGACCAGTCATCATCCAGCGAGCTGAGGACTAGGACCAGTCATCATCCGGCGAGCTGAGGACTAGGACCAGTCATCATCCGGCGAGCTGAGGACTGGGACCAGCCATCATCCGGCGAGCTAAGGATTGGGACTAGTCATCATCCGGCGAGCTGAGGACAAGAACCAGCCATCATCCGGCGAGCTGAGTACTGGGACCAGTCATCATCCGGCGAGCTGAGGACTAGGACCAGTCATCATCCGGCGAGTTCAGGACTAGGACTAGTCATCATCCGGCGAGCTGAGGACTAGGACCAGTCATCATCCGGCGAGCTGAGGACTAGGACCAGTCATCATCCGGCGAGCTGAGGACTAGGAACAGTCATCATCCGGCTAGCTGAGGACTGGGACCAGTCATCATGCGGCGAGCTAAGGATTGGGACTAGTCATCATCCGGCGAGCTGTGGACTGGGACTAGTCATCATTCGGCTAGCTGAGGACAAGAATCAGTCATCATCAGACTAGCCGAGAGCTCTGAAATATAGAGTCGAGTGAGACTGGACTTAGTCTGGATACCATAACCGTGAAGAACTCGCGATTCCTCAGTCAGTTAATGGTACATATATCTATGTTATAAGCCGCGGGAAAGGAGTTGCCAAGATGAAGGCATCCTGGCTCGGCCAGTCAGGTGTTTGCCAGCCAAGAGGCAGGTGTAAAGGACCCAGCCAAGTGGCAGTGTGAAGGATCCAGCCAAGTAACAGTGTGGAGGGCCAAGCCAAGTGACAGTGTGAAGGACCCAGCCAAGTCGCAGTGTGAAGGATCCAGCCAAGTGACAGTGTGAAGGGCCCAGCCAAGTGGCGTGTGAAGGACCCAGCCAAGTGGCAGTGTGAAGGACCCAGCCAAGTGGCAGTGTGAAGGACAAAGCCAAGTGGCAGTGTGAAGGACCCAGCCAAGTGGCAGTGTGAAGGACCCAGCCAAGTGGCAGTGTGAAGGACCCAGCCAAGTGGCAGTGTGAAGGATCCAGCCAAGTGACAGTGTGAAGAACCCAGCCAAGTGGCAGTGTGAAGGACCCAGCCAAGTGGCAGTGTGAAGGACCCAGCCAAGTGGCAGTGTGAAGGACCCAGCCAAGTGGCAGTGTGAAGGACCCAGCCAAGTGGCAGTGTGAAGGACCCAGCCAAGTGGCAGTGTGAAGGACCCAGCCAAGTGGCAGTGTGAAAGACCCACCAGTGTGAAGGACAAAGCCAAGTGGCAGATCCAGCCAAGTGACAGTATGGAGGGCCCAGCCAAGTGGCAGTGTGAAGGACCCAGCCAAGTGGCAGTGTGACAGTGTGAAGGACCCAGCCAAGTGGCAGTGTGAAGGATCCAGCCAAGTGACAGTGTGGAGGGCCCAGCCAAGTGGCAGTGTGAAGGACCCAGCCAAGTGGCAGTGTGAAGGACCTAGCCAAGTGGCAGTGTAAAGGACAAAGCCAAGTGGCAGTGTGAAGGACCTAGCCAAGTGGCAGTGTGAAGGACCCAGCCAAGTGGCAGTGTGAAGGACCCAGCCAAGTGACAGCGTGAAGGATCCAGCCAAGTGACAGTGTGGAGGGCCCAGCCAAGTGGCAGTGTGGAGGACCCAGCCAAGTGGCAGGGTGGAGGACCCAGCCAAGTGGCAGTGTGGAGGACCAAGCCAAGTGGCAGTGTGGAGGACCCAGCCAAGTGGCAGTGTGGAGGACCCAGCCAAGTGGCAGTGTGAAGGACCCAGCCAAGTGGCAGTGTGAAGGTCAAAGCCAAGTGGCAGTGTGAAGAACAAAGCCAAGTGGCAGTGTGGAGGACCCAGCCAAGTGGCAGTGTGAAGGACCCAGCCAAGTGGCAGTGTGAAGGACCCAGCCAAGTGGCAGTGTGAAGGACCCAGCCAAGTGACAGTGTGGAGGACCCAGCCAAGCGGCAGTGTGGAGGACCCAGCCAAGTGACAGTCTGAAGGACCCAGCCAAGTGGCAGTCTGAAGGACCCAGCCAAGTGGCAGTGTGAAGGACCCAGCCAAGTGGCAGTGGGAAGGACCCAGCCAAGTGGCAGTGTGAAGGACCCAGCCAAGTGGCAGTGTGAAGGATCCAGCCAAGTGGCAGTGTGGAGGACCCAGCCATGTGGCAGTATGAAGGACAATGCCAAGTGGCAGTGTGAAGGACCCAGCCAAGTGGCAGTGTGAAGCACCCAGCCAAGTGGCAGTGTGGAGGACCCAGCCAAGTGGCAGTGTGAAGGACCCAGCCAAGTGGCAGTGTGGAGGACCCAGCCAAGTTGCAGTGTGAAAGACCCTGCCAAGTGGCAGTGTGGAGGACCCAGCCAAGTGGCAGTGTGAAGGACCCAGCCAAGTGGCAGTGTGAAGGACCCAGCCAAGTGGCAGTGTGAAGGACCCAGCCAAGTGGCAGTGTGAAGGACCCAGCCAAGTGGCAGTGTGAAGGACCCAGCCAAGTGGCAGTGTGAAGGACCCAGCCAAGTGGCAGTGTGAAGGACCCAGCCAAGTGGCAGTGTGAAGGACCCAGCCAAGTGGCAGTGTGAAGGACCCAGCCAAGTGGCAGTGTGGAGGACCCAGCCAAGTGGCAGTGTGAAGGACCCAGCCAAGTGGCAGTGTGAAGGACCCAGCCAAGTGACAGTGTGAAGGACCCAGCCAAGTGGCAGTGTGAAGGACCCAGCCAAGTGGCAGTGTGAAGGACCCAGCCAAGTGGCAGTGTGGAGGACCCAGCCAAGTGGCAGTGTGAAGGACCCAGCCAAGTGGCAGTGTGAAGGACCCAGCCAAGTGGCAGTGTGAAGGACCCAGCCAAGTGGCAGTGTGAAGGACCCAGCCAAGTGGCAGTGTGAAGGACCCAGCCAAGTGGCAGTGTGAAGGACCCAGCCAAGTGGCAGTGTGAAGGACCCAGCCAAGTGGCAGTGTGGAGGACCCAGCCAAGTGGCAGTGTGAAGGACCCAGCCAAGTGGCAGTGTGAAGGACCCAGCCAAGTGGCAGTGTGAAGGACCCAGCCAAGTGGCAGTGTGAAGGACCCAGCCAAGTGACAGTGTGAAGGACCCAGCCAAGTGGCAGTGTGAAGGACCCAGCCAAGTGGCAGTGTGAAGGACCCAGCCAAGTGGCAGTGTGAAGGACCCAGCCAAGTGGCAGTGTGAAGGACCCAGGCTCTTGCACCAGCTGTAACAAAGTGAAAACATCCACAAGCTGGTAAATGATGATCAAAACATTACAATAAAACAGATTTGAAATGAAAAATTGGATCAGGAAATATTATTTTTATTATTATTATCACACTGGCCGATTCCCACCAAGGCAGGGTGGCCCGAAAAAGAAAAACTTTCACCATCATTCACTCCATCACTGTCTTGCCAGAAGGGTGCTTTACACTACAGTTTTTAAACTGCAACATTAACACCCCTCCTTGTATTTATATATTGTAGGTGTATATATAACTCAGTTATTTCAGTGTGGATATAACAGTGATATATAATACCGTCAGGTATATAAGTAAGCCATGTGAAATATTTAGGTATCTTTATTCCGAAACGGTTCGCCTACTGTGTTGGCGAACCGTTTCGGAATTTATGTATATATGTATATATATATATATATATATATATATATATATATATATATATATATATATATATATATATATATATATATATATATATATATGCAATAAGATCACAGTAAACAGGTGATTTCAAAATATGTGAGTAGTCACGAAAGCGCTTGGAATTTTTCTATTCTTTCAGAGTGGTTGTTTTGCATATATAATATATGAATATTTTGATCCCCCTGTGTTTAGATACACTATTACTTATATATCGTATACATTTGTATACTTTCTCTGTTCCAATGTTTTTAAACACTCTTGTAATTTCTCACTGCATAATTTTGCTATCTATCCTCCTTTTCCTTCCATTTTTATGTGACATGAAGATTCTGCTTTTTTGCCATTCGTAAGTGAAAATAAAAATATTCTACTGGTGTCATGTACTATTATTTGTGTAGTATAAATTTTTGTGAGGTGTTAATGGAATGTTTGAGGCAGCAAGATGCTGAGACTGACTCTAGTCTGATGATTCTTTTGTTGAAAATACACCAGAATAGAGGACAGGTTGAATGCTTCCTGCTGGTTATGTAATGGTCATTACTGCACAAAGTACAAGTGTTTTACTGTCTCTCTTCCTCTATGTATTACCTGTTCATTATCTGATTCTTATATTTTTTTGTACATGAATGGTATGCAGTACCGACAAGATGAAGAATTAGACACATGTGCAAACATCTGGGCGTCTTTACTGTAGACGTTTGATCATCTAGTAACTTTATCAGTAAAATACAAAGACATAATTTGAAAAATATACAACAAATGTTGAGGTAATTAGTCCCTCAGACTTGGAGTTGTTATCCAGTTTTTCCTTCTTCAGTGTCTCCAGATGCCTGACCCTGGGTCTACGACCTCCTGCCCTCACATCTAACCTGTTATTACCTGGGTGGTGGTTGGTACTACTATTTCATGTATCTTTTTTCTGATTTTATAGCTGCTCAGCTTGTGGGAATATTTCTCTATTTCTGTCGATCCATAAGTTGAACCGGCCACAATATTCGATTGAGTCACTGTACTTGGCGGTTTGATCTACTCGCACATAAACAAATCAATGATTTTTGATATATCATCCACATCTGATTTATCCAATTTAAATCCATTGTATCGAATACTTTCTTAGTTATATATTGTCAGTATTTGCCATTACTTTGGATGGTAAACATGTTAGTGATATGGGTTGAAATATATTGCGTCTTGCATGTCCACTGGGACAATATTTGCATCTTCCAACTGTTCGGTAGTTGTTCTGTCTATAGTGATCTTTCCTTTAGGTTCACACAAAACTTTTCTCCTTTTTTCAGTGCCTGTCGCATTATGATATTAAACCTGTTTGCTTTCAGTCGCCTTATTATCCAGTTTAGTCGCCTTGTTATCCAGTTTTTGATGGTCGTCCATGTTTATCCTTACTTCCTGTCATCATTCCTGCCTCGCAGTGACTACCTCTCTACTTTCTTGAGAGGGCTTATCCCTCCTTAATTAAGACTTGTTACTTGTTCTTTACTGGTCACCTTTCATCATGTGTAACATTATAGTGGCTTCCGTTCTGAATTTCTCTTTAGTGTTTCGTTATCGAATTGACGCTCTGCTTCCTTCACAGCCACTCCTAGTTCTTCTCTTTACCCCCTTATACCCTATCCTCCTAGCGTTCTTTCCATTTTTTTCAAAAACTCGATTTTTTCCTAAGTTTGGCCTCTGCAGTTCCTTATAAGCAAAGGGCACTCACTCGTTCTCCCTTGCATTCACATTCCTCCCGCATCGTACGAGTCTAACTAGACGCTTAAACATTTAGTAGGTAGACTGACCATACAATACCCAACCCTAACAAAGACCTTTTAAGAAACGTCTCATTCCTGAATAATGTTAATTTGTGAGTGTGTGTGTGTGTGTGTGTGTGTGTGTGTGTGACAGAGAGAGAAAGAGAGAGAGAGAGAGAGTTCCTGCACTTCTCACGTGCATGAGATCACATTAGTGTTTCCCTTTAAGCAAGGTTGACTGGAAAGAAATTATTCATAATTTGGCCAGTTTCTTGCTGGGTAACTGCCAGTGCAAGCGAATACCAGTACCAGGAGCACTCACCCTTGACATCCGCCCTTGACACCCACCCTTGACACTCACCCTTGACACCCACCCTTGACACTCACCCTTGACACCCACCCTTGACACCCACACTTGACACTCACCCTTGACACCCGCCCTTGATATCAACCCTTGACACTCACCCTTGACACCCACCATTGACACTCACCCTTGACACCCACCCTTGATACCCACCCTTGACACTCACCCTCGACACCCACACTTGACCCTTGACCCTTGATACACTTGACTCACTTCACCTCACCCTTGACACCCTTGCCCTTGACATATCGACACCACTTGACACTCACCCTTGACACCGCACTTGATATCAATTGACACTCACCCTTGGCACCCACCCTTGGCAATCATCCTTGATACCCACCCTTGACACTAGCCTTTGACACTGTGACTTACTAACTGTTGCCACTCACAATTTTCACTGACTGGAGTTTGTGTTGTTATTGTTGTCACTCAGTGCTTGATACCATGTACTGTTGTCTCTCTTGGCACTACCTGTTGTCAGTCACTGTTGTTACTACTGAAGCTTCATTTTGTCAGCCACTGTTGGTAGTCCCTGTTGTCAAACACTGTCAGCACTTCCTGTTGAAACTGTCTTCACTAACTCCTGTCACTCACTGCTGTCACACACTGCTGTTACTCACTGCTGTCACTCACTATTACTCGTCACTGTTGTCACTTGTTGCCGTCATTCACTGTTATCACAAATTATTATTGTCGTTACTGACTATTGTCACTTCCTGTTGTCACAAGTAATTATTAAGAACTGAGATCAGTTGATTTTTTGCACCGTTTCACTCACAGTTGTCAGTCAGTGCTGTCACTGTTCTCACTAGCTGTTTCATTGTTGTCACAAGTTTTTGGCACTCTTGTAAACCACTCTTGTCACTGGTGTCTTTTACTCTTGTTACTCACTATTGCTATTCACTGCTGTGAACCACCGCTGTGAACCACTGTTGTGAACCACTGTTGTGAACCACTGTTGCCACTGCTGTCACGATATTTTTTCAGTTTTCAGTCATTGTGAACCAGCCTTTATTGTGGGTTCACTTAAGGTTTGTTATTGTTTTACATTTCCTTATGACAGTGACTCAATGTTGACAAACATTAGCGGCAGGAGGAGGGATGGTAGGGGTGATGAGGAGGGGGAGGGATGGTAGGGGTGATGAGGAGGGGGAGGGATGGTAGGGGTGATGAGGAGAGGGAGGGATGGTAGGGGTGATGAGGAGGGGGAGGGATGGTAGGGGTGATGAGGAGGGGGAGGGATGGTAGAGGTGATGAGGAGGGGGAGGGATGGTAGGGGTGATGAGGAGGGGGAGGGATGATAGGGGTGATGAGGAGGGGAGGGATGGTAGGGGTGATGAGGAAGAGAGGGATGGTAGGAGTGAGGAGGAGGGGGGAGGGATGGTAGGGGTGATGAGGAGGGGGAGGGATGGTAGGGGTGATGAGGAAGAGAGGGATGGTAGGGGTGATGAGGAGGGGGAGGGATGGTAGGGATGATGAGGAGGGGGAGGGATGGTAGGGGTGATGAGGAGGGGGAGGGATGGTAGGGGTGATGAGGAAGAGAGGGATGGTAGGGGTGATGAGGTGGGGGGAGGGTTGTTTGGGGTGATGAGGAAGAGAGGGATGGTAGGGGTGATGAGGAGGGGGGAGTGATGGTAGGGGTGATGAGGAGGGGGAGGGATGGTAGGGGTGATGAGGAGGGGGAGGGATGGTAGGGGTGATGAGGAGGGGGAGGGATGGTAGGGGTGATGAGGAGGGGGAGGGATGGTAGGGGTGATGAGGAGGGGAGGGATGGTAGGGGTGATGAGGAAGAGAGGGATGGTAGGGGTGATGAGGAGGGGGAGGGATGGTAGGGGTGATGAGGAAGAGAGGGATGGTAGGGGTGATGA
Organism: Cherax quadricarinatus; assembly: GCF_038502225.1. Taxonomy (NCBI): domain Eukaryota; kingdom Metazoa; phylum Arthropoda; class Malacostraca; order Decapoda; family Parastacidae; genus Cherax; species Cherax quadricarinatus. Next base: position 12,439,105 of record NC_091311.1, on the reverse strand, counting down.
GGAGAGGGAGGGATGGTAGGGGTGTTGAGGGAGAGAGGGATGGTAGGACCTGAGGGAGAGAGGGATGGTAGGGGTGATGAGGAGGGGGGGAGGGATGGTAGGGGTGTTGAGGTGGGGGAGGGATGGTAGGGGTGATGAGGAAGAGAGGGATGGTAGGGGTGATGAGGAGGGGGAGGGTGGTAGGGGTGATGAGGAGAGGGAGGGTGGTAGGGGTGATGAGGGGGAGGGATGGTAGGTGTGATGAGGAGGGGAAGGATGGTAGGGGTGAAGAGGAGGGGGCAGGGATGGGAGGGGTGATTAGGAGGGGAGGGATGGTAGGGGTGATGTGAAGGGGAGGGATAGTAAGGGTGATGTGGAGGGGAGGGATGGTAGGGGTGATGAGGAGGGAGAGGGATGGAAGGGGTGATGAAGAGGGGGAGGGAGGGTGGGGGTGATGAGGAGGGGGAGGGATGGTAGGGGTGATGAGGAGGGGGAGGGATGGTAGGGGTGATGAGGAGGGGGACGGTGGTAGGGGTGATGAGGAGGGGGAGGGATGGTAGGGGTGATGAGGAGGAGAAGGATGGTAGGGGTGATGAGAAGGGGGGAGGGCTGATAGGGGTGATGAGGAGGGGAGGGATGATAGGGGTGATGTGATGGGGAGGGGTAGTAGGGGTGATGTGGAGGGGGAGGGATGGTAGGGATGGTGAGAAAGGGTAGGGATGGTAGGGGTGGAAAGGAGTGAAAATGCAAGAAAAGATAGAAGAAAAGGAAAGGGCATAATAAATGGAACAGGAAAATAGTGAAGAAGAGGTGTAACGTGAGGGAGGTAACAACCATCTAGTGAGGGAAACTGATATGATGGAGTGAGGCAGGAGGTAGACATGGAGTGAGGGAGGGGGAGTGAATGGAGTCAGCATTAAGGGGTAGAGATGGAGGGAGGGAGGGACAGGAATAGCATGATGGAGGGCGAAGAGATAGCGTGAGGGAGATGCAGGGATGGAGTGATGGAGGGGTAAGGAAGAGGAAGTGATGGAGTGATGGAGGAGGAGGTACGAAGTGAGGAATGAGGAAGGAATGGAGTTAAGGAGGGGTAGGAATGGAGGGAGGGGTTGAGTAAGGGGCAGGGATGGAGTGAGCGAGTGAGAGGGCAGAGATGGAGTGAGAGGGCAGGGATGAAATGACAGAGCAGGGATAGAGTGAGAAAGGAAAGAAGGAGGGAGTCAGGTTCGAAGCAGGGAGAGAGGGAGGGAGGGAGGGAGGGGGGGAAGGAGGGAGTTAGGGAGGGGGAAGGAGGGAGGGAAGGAGAAGGAGGGAAGGAGAGGGAGTGAAGAAGGAAGCCAGGAAGGAGGGAGGGAGGGAGGTAGGAAGCAGGGAGTGAAGGAGCGAGGTAGGAAGCAGGGAGGGAAGGAGTGAGGTAGGAAGCAGGGAGGGAAGGAGTGAGGTAGGAAGCAGGGAGGAAAGGAGTGAGGCAGGAAGCAAGGAGGGAAGGAGATAGGAAGCAGGGTGGGAGTGATGCAAGAAGCAGGGAGGGAGTGAGGGGGACTATGGTTGGAGTGAGAGGGGACCATGTTTAGGGTAAGGGGGGATCATGGTTGGAGTGAGGGGAGTCATGGTTGGTGTTGAGAAATGGGTTATCAGCTAAGTTTAAACAGTGAAAACTTAACTTAGAAAGACAACTCATCGCCTGCACAGCTGCCCCTGCAGACGAGGTCTTGAGAAGCTGTCGAAGTCATCTCTCAACGGGCTGTAAAGAGTTATAATTTGTAAACAATAAATTACCCCTAGGGGGTGTTATGTCAGCTTATTTCATTCACTGATGGCTGACAAACTTACTTGTGTGGACTCAAAAGTCCGCCCCTTACTGCCGACTATAGGCCGATTACAAACTCCTTGCGACTCAAGAACTGCGCAGTCCCCCGTACCACAAGAAATTCGTAACCTTCCTTGCTCTTGTAGCGTGAGCTATGGTGTTCTTCACACCTTCGACAGATATCGGTGACTTGATAGAAGCTGAAGTGTCCTTGGATGTCCACGTCTTCCACAGTCTAGGAATACGCACACTGGTACACTATGTTCCACAAGATTTGTCTTTATTGTTCACAATCTTATCACTAAAGAAGCTGATCACACTTCTCTTAAGTGTTTATTGTGTTTTATGAGATACTTTGTTCACACTAAAGCACAGATCAGTGTTCTTTGTTGGTTATCCTGGCATCAGTGTCACTCTCAGTAGAGTCAAAAGTAATCTGAAGATACCACAGCGCCCCACGCCGTTACTCCCCTAGCACAAAAAAAAAGCTGACCTAGTACTTTTGCTTCCTTGCCACTTCTTCGATGAAGCAAAGCAGAATGCTTGATTCTTGCTGTCTTAGGCATAGACAACAATGTCCACTATCTTTACCATGGTAATAAAGTGGGAGCAGGATTTTCCTTAATTGTCCTGCTAAAGTAAGAGATGTACTGTCTCTTATTAAAATACACTCTGCAACACTGGACTGCAAGGAGCAATGGTCGCTTGACCACGTCGCATACTAGTACGGCATCTGTGATCACTGTAGCAGTAAACAAGACGCTTGCCCCTTCTGAGAGGGCTGGGCAACTCAAGGCTGAAAGGGCTGAAAGGGGCTGAAGGGGATGATACCCCCCTCCTGGAGAAAATTTCTCCACACTGGGGGGCGGCGGAGGTTTGCTGCAGGTGAACTATTCATCACTTAACATTAATTTAATTTTCTCACTCACCACCACTGCTGCTTTTCTTTTCTGAACAGCTTTAGTCTGTGTGGTTTCTGGAGAATCACTAATTTTGTTTTCAACACTGTGTAATTCTAACGGCACTAGTTTATTTATTGTCCGCTTATTCACTACACCTTTGCTCAAAACATCAACTGTCCTGATGATTCCATTTGCATCAGGATATATGGTCACAATTTTTCCAAGTGGCCATTGGGACCTCGGACCATCATTGTCAATGATCACTATGTCACCAGGTCTTAAGGACTTATGATTTTCAGGAACACCAGCTCCATAGAAGTGTTCTCTCAATGAGGTGAGATAGTCTTCTCGCCAAATTTTCTCCCAACGTTCAATCACTTTATCAAGGTGTTTGAAATTACGTCTGAGTTGCTCAGGTTCGAAATAAGTAGAATCCTCTATGATTTCTTTATCATTCATGGGAGGAACAGGTTCGAGCCTTCTGCCATGGAGTAAATGAGATGGACTTAACACTTCTAAATTGTCTAGATCATCGGTAACATAAGTTAGAGGTCTGTTGTTGACTCTATTTTCTATTTCAGTCACAACTGTACGGAATTCTTCTAAATCGATTCTCTGACGATGAAGAGCCTTCCTTAAACAACGTTTCACAATGCCGATCATTCTTTCATAAAATCCGCCGTGCCATTGAGATTTAGGAGGAATGTATCTCCAACGACAGCTGCGTTGATTCAGCATCTGTTGTACTTCTAGCTGATCAAAGATCTTGCTTATATAAGCAGCACAAGCAACAAAGTTCGTTGCATTATCTGAAATCATCAGTCTGGGACACGCCCTTCTGGCTGCAAACCTTCTGAATAATTTGATAAAGGTTTCAGCAGACATGTCAGTGGCTACTTCTAGATGTACTGCTCCAGTCGTAGCACAAGTGAACAAACAGATGTACACCTTGATGGGAACTTTGTCAACTGTTTTGGTTAAAATTATTGGTCCAGTGTAATCTACACCTGTCACCTCAAATGGAGTGATATGACAAACTCTTTCAGAGGGATATGGAGGTGGACCTGGATACTGACATACTCGCATATCATAGTGACGACAAGTAATACAGTCCCTTATTTGTTTTTTCACACTTTGTCGACCTTGAGGTATCCAGTAGGATTGTCCTATATGACAAAGTGTGTCAGCTACCCCACCATGTAACACGTTACTGTTGGAGTTTTGCACAATCAGTTTTGTTAGCCAATGATTCTTGGGGATCAATATTGGATGTATGGCTTCTTTAGGTAGTGAAGAATTATGAATTCTTCCTCGACATCTTATAATCTTTTCTGAGTCGAGATAAAGTCCTAAAGAATTAATCATGACAGGTTTCTTTGGGGATTTATCTTGTGTTTCCAGAAATTTATATTCTGTAGAGAAAACAACTTTCTGTATTAGTTTCATCCAGTATTTAATGGGTTCAAGATATTCATAATCAGGTTTTATTCCTTTAATGAATTTAAAGACAAGAGCTGTAACTCTTAAGAGTTTACCCAAAGATGAGTATTTAGATCCATCAATGACTATTTCTGTTGTGTCTGCAGTATTTACACAACTTACTTCTGTTGTGTTCAAGCAGACTGTTTCTTCTGGCATAATGTGAACATTTTGCTGAGGCCAGTTATTTTCATCAGAGAGCCAGTTCGGTCCGTGGAGCCATAATTTATTATCCACAAATTTCTTAAGTGGGACACCACGTGACAACATGTCAGCTGGATTCTCTTGGGTAGAGACGTGAAGAAAGAGATAATCTCTCTGTATCTCTTTTATTTCTGCTAATCTGTTCTGTACGTAGACCAACTTACTCTTATTATTTCTTAACCACTGGAGAACTGCTTCATTATCACTCCAGATCACGGGTTTTTCAATAGTGAGATGATCAAGTACTTTGTTGAGATAGACAGCTAATTTTGTACCTACATAGAGTGCTGTTAGTTCCAATTGTGGTACTGTTCTGACCTTCAAGGGTGCGACCCTGGCCTTAGAAGTAATTAGTGTACTTCCTTCAGCATTACTCATGTAAGCTACAGCGCCATAACCTTTGGTTGACGCATCACAGAACACATGTAATGTGTACTTGTTTCCCTCTTGACCTATTTGTCTGGGAAATTTAATTTGATGAAGTTGCTTAAACTCCTTGGATATTTCATCCCATGCTTGACTCATTTCTAGAGGCAAGTTCTCATCCCATCCAATTTTGAGCTTCCATGCATCTTGCATAAGCATTTTACCCTTTATGGTAATTGGTGAGACGAGTCCTAGAGGATCAAAATATTGTGATACCTCTGACAGTAAACTACGTTTAGTGAGTGTACTGCATGATTTATTGCTTATCTTTTTGAGACTCAAAGTATCTTCCTGTGTGTTCCAATTAAGTCCCAGCATATTGTTGCAATCAGGAATTTCAGTTTCAGGGAAATCTTCATTGATAAGTTCCCTTAATTGCTTTGAATTAGTATTCCACATCCTTAGAGGCATATTTGCTTCTTTCATCTCCTTGTTAGCTTCTCTGTATAAGGATTTCAAATCCTCCTCTTTGTTTACAGTACCTTGAAGATTGTCCACATAGAAACTTTTCTTTAAGATTTCTTTGAAGGGACTTTCAGATTTCTTCAAATGTGTATTTAGAGTAGCTTCTAGTAAGAATGGAGAGGATGTTGCACCAAATAATACTGATTGAAACGATAAGTTTTCACAGGACTTTGAGGATCATGTGGATTTTCAGGCCACAAGAATCGAGTATAATCAGTGTTCTTTGTTGGTTATCCTGGCGTCAGTGTCACTCTCAGTAGAGTCAAAAGTAATCTGAAGATACCACAGCGCCCCATGCCGTCACTCCCCTAGCACAAAAAAAAAGCTGACCTAGTAATTTTGCTTCCTTGCCACTTCCTCGATGAAGCAAAGCAGAATGCTTGATTCTTGCTGTCTTAAGCATAGACAACAATGTCCACTATCTTTACCATGGTAATAAAGTGGGAGCAGGATTTTCCTTAATTGTCCTGCTAAAGTAAGAGATGTACTGTCTCTTATTAAAATACACTCTGCAACACTGGACTGCAAGGAGCAATGGTCGCTTGACCACGTCGCATACTGAAAGGGGCTGAAAGGGGCTGATACCCCCCTCCTGGAGAAAATTTCTTCACAGTTGGAGTGAGTGGGGACCATGGTTGGAGTGAGTGGGGACCATGGTTGGAGTAAGGAGGGACCAAGGTTGGAGTGTGGGGCACCATGGTTAGAGTGAGGGGGACCATGGTTGGAGTGAATGGGGACCATGGTTGGAGTGAATGGGGACATGGCTGGAGTGAGAGGGGACCGTTGGTTGGAGAGAGAGGGGACCATGGATGGATTGAGGGGTGATCATGGTTGGACTGAGGGGGACCAAGGGTGGAGTGAGGGGACCATGGTTGTAGTGATTGGGGACCATGGATGGAGTGAGGGGGACCATGGTTAGAGTGAGAGGGTGACCATGGTTGGAGTGAGAGGGGACCATAGTTTTAGTAACGGGGGACCGTAGTTGGAGTGGTTGGGGACCAGGGTTGGAGTGAGGGGGACCATGGCTGGAGTTAGCTTGACAATGGTTGGAGTGAGGGGGGACCATGGTTGGAGTGATTGGGGACCATGGTTGGAGTGAGGGGGTGATAATGGAGTTAGGGGGAATTATGGTTGGAGTGAGGGGGGACCATGGGTGCAGTGAGGCGGACCATGGTTGGAGTGAGGGAGACCATGGTTGGAGTGAGGGAGACCATGGTTGGAGTGAGGGAGACCATGGTTGGAGTGAGGGGGACCATGGGTGCAGTGAGGGGGACCATGGTTGAAGTGAGGGGGACCATGGTTGGAGTGGAGGGGGACCATGGGTGCAGTGAGGAGGACCATGCGTGGTGTGAGGGAGATCCATGGTTGGAGTGAGGAGGACCATTTTTGGAGAGAGGGGGGTGACCATGGGTGGAGTGAGGAGGGAACCATGGGTGGAGTGAGTTGGGGACTATGGGTGGAGTGAGGGGGAACCATGGGTGGTGTGAAGGGGGGTGAGAGTAATATAGTACTGGTAAAGGAGAGATAATATTATGCTGGTGCACGTGCACGGAGGAGGAGAGAATTTAGGTACGGAGATATATTATGCTGGTGCACGTACAATGAGGGAGGAGGCAAGGTATGTACGGAGATATATTAGACACAGTGTCAACACAGTGAAGTGTTGTGGTGCCAGCGTGCACTGTGTCACTCTCTGAGCATCATCAACCGTAGCGTCTACCAGCGTGCACTGTGTCACTCTCTGAGCATCATCAACTGTAGCGTCTACCAGCGTGCACTGTGTCACTCTCTGAGCATCATCAACTGTAGCGTCTACCAGCGTGCACTGTGTCACTCTCTGAGCATCATCAACTGTAGCATCTACCAGCGTGCACTGTGTCACTCTCTGAGCATCATCAACTGTAGCATCTACCAGCGTGCACTGTGTCACTCTCTGAGCATCATCAACCGTAGCGTCTACCAGCGTGCACTGTGTCACTCTCTGAGCATCATCAACTGTAGCATCTACCAGCGTGCACTGTGTCACTCTCTGAGCATCATCAACTGTAGCATCTACCAGCGTGCACTGTGTCACTCTCTGAGCATCATCAACTGTAGCATCTACCAGCGTGCACTGTGTCACTCTCTGAGCATCATCAACCGTAGCGTCTACCAGCGTGCACTGTGTCACTCTCTGAGCATCATCAACTGTAGCGTCTACCAGCGTGCACTGTGTCACTCTCTGAGCATCATCAACTGTAGCGTCTACCAGCGTGCACTGTGTCACTCTCTGAGCATCATCAACTGTAGCGTCTACCAGCGTGCACTGTGTCACTCTCTGAGCATCATCAACCGTAGCATCTACCAGCGTGCACTGTGTCACTCTCTGAGCATCATCAACCGTAGCATCTACCAGCGTGCACTGTGTCACTCTCTGAGCATCATCAACTGTAGCATCTACCAGCGTGCACTGTGTCACTCTCTGAGCATCATCAACTGTAGCATCTACCAGCGTGCACTGTGTCACTCTCTGAGCATCATCAACTGTAGCATCTACCAGCGTGCACTGTGTCACTCTCTGAGCATCATCAACTGTAGCATCTACCAGCGTGCACTGTGTCACTCTCTGAGCATCATCAACTGTAGCATCTACCAGCGTGCACTGTGTCACTCTCTGAGCATCATCAACCGTAGCATCTACCAGCGTGCACTGTGTCACTCTCTGAGCATCATCAACTGTAGCATCTACCAGCGTGCACTGTGTCACTCTCTGAGCATCATCAACTGTAGCATCTACCAGCGTGCACTGTGTCACTCTCTGAGCATCATCAACTGTAGCATCTACCAGCGTGCACTGTGTCACTCTCTGAGCATCATCAACTGTAGCATCTACCAGCGTGCACTGTGTCACTCTCTGAGCATCATCAACCGTAGCATCTACCAGCGTGCACTGTGTCACTCTCTGAGCATCATCAACTGTAGCATCTACCAGCGTGCACTGTGTCACTCTCTGAGCATCATCAACTGTAGCATCTACCAGCGTGCACTGTGTCACTCTCTGAGCATCATCAACCGTAGCATCTACCAGCGTGCACTGTGTCACTCTCTGAGCATCATCAACCGTAGCATCTACCAGCGTGCACTGTGTCACTCTCTGAGCATCATCAACTGTAGCGTCTACCAGCGTGCACTGTGTCACTCTCTGAGCATCATCAACCGTAGCGTCTACCAGCGTGCACTGTGTCACTCTCTGAGCATCATCAACCGTAGCATCTACCAGCGTGCACTGTGTCACTCTCTGAGCATCATCAACCGTAGCGTCTACCAGCGTGCACTGTGTCACTCTCTGAGCATCATCAACTGTAGCATCTACCAGCGTGCACTGTGTCACTCTCTGAGCATCATCAACCGTAGCATCTACCAGCGTGCACTGTGTCACTCTCTGAGCATCATCAACCGTAGCATCTACCAGCGTGCACTGTGTCACTCTCTGAGCATCATCAACTGTAGCATCTACCAGCGTGCACTGTGTCACTCTCTGAGCATCATCAACTGTAGCATCTACCAGCGTGCACTGTGTCACTCTCTGAGCATCATCAACTGTAGCATCTACCAGCGTGCACTGTGTCACTCTCTGAGCATCATCAACTGTAGCATCTACCAGCGTGCACTGTGTCACTCTCTGAGCATCATCAACTGTAGCGTCTACCAGCGTGCACTGTGTCACTCTCTGAGCATCATCAACCGTAGCGTCTACCAGCGTGCACTGTGTCACTCTCTGAGCATCATCAACTGTAGCATCTACCAGCGTGCACTGTGTCACTCTCTGAGCATCATCAACTGTAGCATCTACCAGCGTGCACTGTGTCACTCTCTGAGCATCATCAACTGTAGCATCTACCAGCGTGCACTGTGTCACTCTCTGAGCATCATCAACTGTAGCATCTACCAGCGTGCACTGTGTCACTCTCTGAGCATCATCAACTGTAGCGTCTACCAGCGTGCACTGTGTCACTCTCTGAGCATCATCAACCGTAGCATCTACCAGCGTGCACTGTGTCACTCTCTGAGCATCATCAACTGTAGCATCTACCAGCGTGCACTGTGTCACTCTCTGAGCATCATCAACTGTAGCATCTACCAGCGTGCACTGTGTCACTCTCTGAGCATCATCAACTGTAGCATCTACCAGCGTGCACTGTGTCACTCTCTGAGCATCATCAACTGTAGCATCTACCAGCGTGCACTGTGTCACTCTCTGAGCATCATCAACTGTAGCATCTACCAGCGTGCACTGTGTCACTCTCTGAGCATCATCAACTGTAGCGTCTACCAGCGTGCACTGTGTCACTCTCTGAGCATCATCAACCGTAGCGTCTACCAGCGTGCACTGTGTCACTCTCTGAGCATCATCAACTGTAGCATCTACCAGCGTGCACTGTGTCACTCTCTGAGCATCATCAACTGTAGCATCTACCAGCGTGCACTGTGTCACTCTCTGAGCATCATCAACTGTAGCATCTACCAGCGTGCACTGTGTCACTCTCTGAGCATCATCAACTGTAGCATCTACCAGCGTGCACTGTGTCACTCTCTGAGCATCATCAACTGTAGCGTCTACCAGCGTGCACTGTGTCACTCTCTGAGCATCATCAACCGTAGCATCTACCAGCGTGCACTGTGTCACTCTCTGAGCATCATCAACTGTAGCATCTACCAGCGTGCACTGTGTCACTCTCTGAGCATCATCAACTGTAGCATCTACCAGCGTGCACTGTGTCACTCTCTGAGCATCATCAACCGTAGCATCTACCAGCGTGCACTGTGTCACTCTCTGAGCATCATCAACTGTAGCATCTACCAGCGTGCACTGTGTCACTCTCTGAGCATCATCAACTGTAGCATCTACCAGCGTGCACTGTGTCACTCTCTGAGCATCATCAACCGTAGCATCTACCAGCGTGCACTGTGTCACTCTCTGAGCATCATCAACTGTAGCATCTACCAGCGTGCACTGTGTCACTCTCTGAGCATCATCAACTGTAGCATCTACCAGCGTGCACTGTGTCACTCTCTGAGCATCATCAACTGTAGCATCTACCAGCGTGCACTGTGTCACTCTCTGAGCATCATCAACTGTAGCATCTACCAGCGTGCACTGTGTCACTCTCTGAGCATCATCAACTGTAGCATCTACCAGCGTGCACTGTGTCACTCTCTGAGCATCATCAACCGTAGCGTCTACCAGCGTGCACTGTGTCACTCTCTGAGCATCATCAACTGTAGCATCTACCAGCGTGCACTGTGTCACTCTCTGAGCATCATCAACTGTAGCATCTACCAGCGTGCACTGTGTCACTCTCTGAGCATCATCAACTGTAGCATCTACCAGCGTGCACTGTGTCACTCTCTGAGCATCATCAACTGTAGCATCTACCAGCGTGCACTGTGTCACTCTCTGAGCATCATCAACTGTAGCATCTACCAGCGTGCACTGTGTCACTCTCTGAGCATCATCAACCGTAGCATCTACCAGCGTGCACTGTGTCACTCTCTGAGCATCATCAACTGTAGCATCTACCAGCGTGCACTGTGTCACTCTCTGAGCATCATCAACCGTAGCATCTACCAGCGTGCACTGTGTCACTCTCTGAGCATCATCAACTGTAGCGTCTACCAGCGTGCACTGTGTCACTCTCTGAGCATCATCAACTGTAGCATCTACCAGCGTGCACTGTGTCACTCTCTGAGCATCATCAACCGTAGCATCTACCAGCGTGCACTGTGTCACTCTCTGAGCATCATCAACTGTAGCATCTACCAGCGTGCACTGTGTCACTCTCTGAGCATCATCAACCGTAGCATCTACCAGCGTGCACTGTGTCACTCTCTGAGCATCATCAACCGTAGCGTCTACCAGCGTGCACTGTGTCACTCTCTGAGCATCATCAACTGTAGCATCTACCAGCGTGCACTGTGTCACTCTCTGAGCATCATCAACTGTAGCATCTACCTGCGTGCACTGTGTCACTCTCTGAGCATCATCAACCGTAGCATCTACCAGCGTGCACTGTGTCACTCTCTGAGCATCATCAACTGTAGCATCTACCAGCGTGCACTGTGTCACTCTCTGAGCATCATCAACCGTAGCGTCTACCAGCGTGCACTGTGTCACTCTCTGAGCATCATCAACCGTAGCATCTACCAGCGTGCACTGTGTCACTCTCTGAGCATCATCAACCGTAGCATCTACCAGCGTGCACTGTGTCACTCTCTGAGCATCATCAACTGTAGCATCTACCAGCGTGCACTGTGTCACTCTCTGAGCATCATCAACCGTAGCGTCTACCAGCGTGCACTGTGTCACTCTCTGAGCATCATCAACTGTAGCATCTACCAGCGTGCACTGTGTCACTCTCTGAGCATCATCAACTGTAGCGTCTACCAGCGTGCACTGTGTCACTCTCTGAGCATCATCAACTGTAGCATCTACCAGCGTGCACTGTGTCACTCTCTGAGCATCATCAACTGTAGCATCTACCAGCGTGCACTGTGTCACTCTCTGAGCATCATCAACTGTAGCGTCTACCAGCGTGCACTGTGTCACTCTCTGAGCATCATCAACTGTAGCATCTACCAGCGTGCACTGTGTCACTCTCTGAGCATCATCAACTGTAGCATCTACCAGCGTGCACTGTGTCACTCTCTGAGCATCATCAACTGTAGCGTCTACCAGCGTGCACTGTGTCACTCTCTGAGCATCATCAACCGTAGCATCTACCAGCGTGCACTGTGTCACTCTCTGAGCATCATCAACTGTAGCATCTACCAGCGTGCACTGTGTCACTCTCTGAGCATCATCAACTGTAGCATCTACCAGCGTGCACTGTGTCACTCTCTGAGCATCATCAACCGTAGCATCTACCAGCGTGCACTGTGTCACTCTCTGAGCATCATCAACCGTAGCATCTACCAGCGTGCACTGTGTCACTCTCTGAGCATCATCAACTGTAGCATCTACCAGCGTGCACTGTGTCACTCTCTGAGCATCATCAACCGTAGCATCTACCAGCGTGCACTGTGTCACTCTCTGAGCATCATCAACTGTAGCATCTACCAGCGTGCACTGTGTCACTCTCTGAGCATCATCAACCGTAGCATCTACCAGCGTGCGCTGTCACTCTCTGAGCATCATCAACCGTAGCGTCTACCAGCGTGCACTGTGTCACTCTCTGAGCATCACTTGTAGCGTCCACCAGCGTGCACTGTGTCACTCTGAGCACCACTTGTAGCGTCTACCACCGTCTACCAGTGGCACTGTCACAGTGTGACAGTGCCACTTTGTCACAAAAAACTGTTACAAAAACGCGATTTCTAATAAGCATATAAATCTCCAGTGAATACTAGAAAGGACTGCCCTTCTAGCATCCAGCCTGTTACTGGGTTTTTGTAACAAGTAGTCAGTTTCCTGGTCCAATTATCCATTAGAATTCAGTAAGATTCAGTAGTGCTTCAGGATTACAACTAGTAGGCTACTAACTAAAGAAATTAAAATTTAATAAGTTTATTAACAATTGAGTTGTCTAGGCGTATATTATCAAAGTAAATTATAGTAATCAATTGAATATAATATTAGGACAAAAGTTCCTACACTTCTCTCGTGCACAGTAGTATAGTGCTGAGGGAACATATCACATCTTTATGGCTTTTAAATACCGTCTGGTACATTGTTAACATTTAATAACATAATACACATATATACAAGTAAGTTTGTGTGTATGTGTGTAAGTGCTCTAAGGAGTTCGCTGTGTCAAGACTCGACTAGACTTAACCAGTGACTGACTAAAAGTCCTCACATAAACTAACTTCTTGACCAACCTGGCAATCAGGACAGCTTGCTTGAACAATAAAGCGACTGATAAGCCGAACAGCAATATAACAAGCAACAGCGACACAGAATCAGGAACAAGGAGATAATATAACGACACTAAGTAGGGACCATCTGCAGATCCTCCACAAAAGTCACAAAACTTCCATACTACTGAATCTAAGTTCAGCATTAGAAAATCCCCGACTGTGACATTACACAGATACCAGTACAAATTAGGTCAGAAGCTACAGCTCAGGGCCTGAGTTTCTCAGAGTGTCTATGCGACACACAACCTCAGTACAACGTCAAAAATCACTAAGTCTAGACTATGTTCTGTGAACAGAGTTACACAGAACCAACAACAAGAAAGCGACAGAGATGATCTTCCAACAAGGGTAAACAAGGGAGAGCTGATGTGGGACCTCTTGTTAGAAGCAACGTCCAACCGACAATAAATGGAGCAGCCCAGGCAGACTACTCCAGGCAAGGTGTAATTACCCCCCCCTGATCACGTGACTCTAAGTGGACTGCTGCTGCCCAGCAACACAGAAGCCGGCAGCGTAACGAGAGAAGAGAAAACGCAGTAGTTAGACAATGCTGTCAGCTACTTAACACTCTAAGTATGAGCACTGAATATATATATATAAATGTTACATCCTACCTAATAATAAAACTAAGTCAAATAATAATATCAAGCAATATATTTACGATTTAGCTAATATCGCAGATATAAGCAATATAAAATTATAAGAACAGGTAATATATATTATTTACATTGTGACCCATTCAGGGGTCGCAACAAGCACCATTTGTAGTGTCTACCAGCGTGCACTGTGTCACTCTGAGCACCACCACTTACAGCGTCTACCAGCATGCACTGCGTCACTCTGAGCACCACTTGTAGCGTCTACCAGCATGCACTTTGTCACTCTGAGCACCACTTGTAGCTTCTACCAGCGTGCACTGTGTCACTCTGAGCACCACTTGAAGCGTCTACCAGCGTGCACTGTGTCACTCTGAGCACCACCACTTACAGCGTCTACCAGCGTGCACTGTGTCACTCTGAGAACCAATTGTAGCATCTACCAGCTTGCACTGTGTCACTATGAGCATCACCACTTGTAGCGTCTACCAGCGTGCACTGTGTCACTCTGAGCACCACCTGTAGCGTCTACCAGTGTGCACTGTGTCACTCTGAGCACCACTTGTAGCGTCTACCAGCGTGCACTGTGTCACTCTGAGCACCACTTGTAGTGTCTACCAGCGTGCACTGTGTCACTCTGAGCACAACTTGTAGCGTCTAACAGCGTGCACTGTGTCACTCTGAGCACCACTTGTAGCGTCTACCAGCGTGCACTGTGTCACTCTGAGCACCACCAATTACAGCGTATACCAGCGTGCACTGTGTCACTCTGAGCACCACTTGTAGCGTCTACCAGCATGCACTGTGTCACTCTGAGCACCACTTGTAGCGTCTACCAGAATGCACTGTGTCACTCTGAGCACCACTTGTAGCATCTACCAGCGTGCACTGTGTCACTCTGAGCACCACTTGTAGCATACACCAGCATGCACTGTGTCACTCTGAGCACCACTTGTAGCGTCTACCAGCGTGCACTGTGTCACTCTGAGCACCACTTGTAGCATCTACCAGCATGCACTGTGTCACTCTGAGCACCACTTGTAGCGTCTACCAGCATGCACTGTGTCACTTTGAGCACCACTTGTAGCATCTACCAGCGTGCACTGTGTCACTCTGAGCACCACTTGTAGCATACACAAGCATGCACTGTGTCACTCTGAGCACCACTTGTAGCGTCTACCAGCGTGCACTGTGTCACTCTGAGCACCACTTGTAGCATCTACCAGCATGCACTGTGTCACTCTGAGCACCACTTGTAGCGTCTACCAGCGTGCACTGTGTCACTCTGAGCACCACTTGTAGCGTCTACCAGCGTGCACTGTGTCACTCTGAGCACCACTTGTAGCGTCTACCAGCGTGCACTGTGTCACTCTGAGCACCACTTGTAGCGTCTACCAGCGTGCACTGTGTCACTCTGAGCACCACTTGTAGCGTCTACCAGCGTACACTGAGTCACTCTGAACACCACTTGTAGCGTCTACCAGCATGCACTGTGTCACTCTGAGCACCACTTGCAGCATCTGCCAGCGTGCACTGTGTCACTCTGAGCACCACTTGTAGCGTCTACCAGCATGCACTGTGTCACTCTGAGCACCACTTGTAGCGTCTACCAGCGTGCACTGTGTCACTCTGAGCACCACTTGTAGCGTCTACCAGCGTGCACTTTGTCACTCTGAGCACCACTTGTAGCGTCTACCAGCGTGCACTGCGTTACTCTGAGCACCACTTGTAGCGTCTACCAGCGTGCACTGTGTCACTCTGAGCACCAGCACTTACAGCGTTTACCAGCGTGCACTGTGTCACTCTGAGCACCACTTGTAGCGTCTACCAGCATGCACTGTGTCACTCTGAGCAATACTTGTAGAGTCTACCAGCGTGCACTGTGTCACTCTGAGCACCACCACTTACAGAGTCTACCAGCGTGCACTGTGTCACTCTGAGCACCACTTGTAGCGTCTACCAGCATGCACTGTGTCACTCTGAGCAACACTTGTAGCGTCTACCAGCATGCACTGTGTCACTCTGAGCACCACTTGTAGCGTCTACCAACGTGCACTGTGTCACTCTGAGCACCACTTGCAGCATCTACCAGCGTGCACTGTGTCACTCTGAGCACCACTTGTAGCGTCTACCAGCGTGCACTGTGTCACTATGAGCACCACTTGCAGCGTCTACCAGCATGCACTGTGTCACTCTGAGCACCATTTGTAGCGTCTACCAGCGTGCACTGTGTCACTCTGAGCACCACTTTTAGCGTCTACAAGCGTGCACTGTGTCACTTTGAGCACCACTTGTAGCGTCTACCAGCGTGCACTGTGTCACTCTGAGGGCCACTTGTAGCGTCTACCAGCGTGCACTGTGTCACTCTGAGCACCACCACTTACAGAGTCTACCAGCGTGCACTGTGTCACTCTGAGCACCATTTACAGCGTCTACCAGCGAGTACTGTGTCACTCTGAGCACCACTTGTAGCATCTACCAGCGTGCACTGTGTCACTCTGAGCACCACCACTTATAGCGTCTACCAGCGTGCACTGTGTCACTGACCACCACTTGTAGCGTCTTCCAGCATGCACTGTGTCACTCTGAGCACCACTTGTAGCGTCTACCAGCGTGCACTGTGTCACTCTGAGCACCACTTGTAGCGTCTACCAGCGTGCACTGTGTCACTCTGAGCACCACCACTTACAGCGTCTACCAGCGTGCACTGTGTCACTCTGAGCACCACTTGTAGCGTCTACCAGCATGCACTGTGTCACTGAGCACCACTTGTAGCGTCTACCAGAATGCACTTTGTCACTCTGAGCACCACTTGTAGCATCTACCAGCGTGCACTGTGTCACTCTGAGCACCACTTGTAGCGTCTACCAGCGTGCACTGTGTCACTCTGATCACCACTTGTAGCGTCTACCAGCGTGCACTGTGTCACTCTGAGCACCACTTGCAGCGTCTACCAGCGTGCACTGTGTCACTCTGAGCACCACCACTTGTAGCGTCTACCAGCGTGCACTGTGTCACTCTGAGCACCACTTGTAGCGTGTACCAGCGTGCACTGTGTCACTCTGAGCACCACTTGTAGCGTGTACCAGCGTGCACTGTGTCACTCTGAGCACCACTTGTAGCGTCTACTAGCGTGCACTGTGTCACTCTGAGCACCACTTACAGCGTCTAACAGCGTGTACTGTGTCACTCTGAGCACCACTTACAGCGTCTACCAGCATGCATTGTGTCACTCTGAGCACCACTTACAGCGTCTACCAGCGTGTAATGTGTCACTCTGAGCACCACTTACAGCGTCTAACAGCGTGTACTGTGTCACTCTGAGCACCACTTACAGCGTCTACCAGCATGCACTGTGTCACTCTGAGCACCACTTACAGCGTCTAACAGCGTGTACTGTGTCACTCTGAGCACCACTTACAGCGTCTACCAGCATGCACTGTGTCACTCTGAGCACCACTTACAGCGTCTACCAGCATGCACTGTGTCACTCTGAGCACCACTTACAGCGTCTACCAGCGTGTACTGTGTCACTCTGAGCACCACCTGGCGCTGAACGGTCATACTAAGTCAGTGGTTTTTCAGGGACTATATGTCTAACAGTACTCGATAATTCTTATATTTTTTCCTACCTAACGTTGAGCTATCCTCTTTCGTCAAATAGGTGTCATTACTAAAATTAGTTAGTTGCTATCATGGAATTCAAAGTCCATCACACTGGCTGGGTTTGTACCGAGGTTATGAAATTTGTCAGCTGAAGCTGAGTAATTTCATTTCCTTTCCTTGTATTTTTGGATGAGGTTTCACACGCAGATTCAGTGGAAATTGTGAGGACATCATATAAAAGATCCTTGCTATTTAACTACATACGGTATATCATATGCACATTAGAACCAAAATATTTATTTTAAAATAATCACATGTGGGGTAAGGTAGTCATGTTTATTTTGACAAGTTTATTAGGGGAATTGCCAATAAACCTCTGGCTGCCTTCAAGAGAGAGCTGGACAGGACCCTAAAGTCAGTGCCGGATCAGCCGGGCTGTGGCTCGTACGTTGGACTGCGTGCGGCCAGCAGTAACAGCCTAGTTGATCAGGCCCTGATCCATCGGGAGGCCTGGTCATGGACCGGGCCGCGGGGGCGTTGATCCCCGGAATAACCTCCAGGTAACCTCCAGGTAAGCAGTGAGTGCACTGAGTACACTTTCCTAGATGCACAAATCTCGTTCCTCAGACCATGGACCATGAGGAGCAGCGCTGTCGAATGAGACATGTACTGCGACTTGCTGCTTAGTACACATCAGGAGATAACAACATGCATGATATACACTTTATGCAATCATCCTAAACCGATCAACACTGAAGTTTCCCCACGAGACACTTCTTACCGTACAGCTGACGGGGCCTAGCCAACAGGGAATGAAGAAGAAAGACACAGTACAGTGACTGGAACAATTAGTCGGACCGAAACGTCGTCATAAGCGCTTCTCTCTCATGTGCGGGTCATTTGTGTAGCACTGAATCATTAGCAAACCGATGATGCCTCAACAAATACTGTTTAATTTCTATGAGTGGGATTTAACTCACCAACGAACAGATCCAGATATGACGTGGGTGGGTTAATTATGCCTGTTAATGTTGCATAGTTACATAGAGAAACACACAAACACACGCACACACACACACACACACACACACACACACACACACACACACACACACACACACACACACACACACACACACGCACACACACACGAGGCACTAAAGTATAGACCAGTGTCGCTGACGTGTATAGTATGCAAAGTCATGGAGAAGATTATCAAGAGGAGAGCTGTGGAGCACTTAGAACGGATCAGGTTTATAAACGACAACTAGCACGGATTCTTGGAAGGCAAATCCTGTGTCAAAAACCTACTGGAGTTTTATAACAAGGTAACGGAAGTATAACACGAGAGAGGTGGGTTCATTGCATTTTCTTGAACTGCAAGAAGGCCGTCGACACAGTTTCCTACAAGAGATTAGTGCAAAAGTTAGTGGACCAGGCACATATAACAGGAAGGGCACTGCAATGGATCGGAGAATACCTGACAGGGAGGCAACAACGAGTCATGGTACGTGACGAGGTATCAGAGTGGGCACCTGTGACGTGCGGGGTTCCAGAGGGGTCAGTCTTAAGACCAGTGATATTTTTTGTCTATGTGAATGACATGATGGAGGGGAGAGTCTCAGAAGTGTCCCTGTTTGTAGATGATGTGAAATTAATGAGGAGAATTAAATCGGATGAGGATCAGGCAGGACTACAAAGAGATCTGGACAAGCTGGAAGCTTGATCCAGCAACTGGATCTTCGAAGTAAATCCGCCAAATGCAAGGTCGTGAAGATCGGGGAAGGACAAAGAAGACCGCAGACAGAGTATAGGCTATGTGACCAAAGACTGCAAATCTCACTCAAAGAAAAGGGTCTTTGATTGAGTATAATACTGATCACATTACCTGAGGTACACACATCAACCAGATATCTACTGTAGCATATTGGAGTCTGGCAAACCTGAGAATAGCGTTCCGATACCTCAGTACACCGTGTATGTCAGGCCCATACTGGAGTATGCAGCATCAGTTTGGAACCCACATCTGGTCAAGCACGTCAAGAAATTAGAGAAAGCGCAAATGTTTGCAACAAGGCTAGTTCCAGAGCTAAGGGGAATGTCCTGCGATGAAAGCTTAAGGAAAATCGGCCTTACGACACCTGAGGACAGCATGGTTAGGGGAGACAAGTTAACGACATACAAAATACTGTGAGGAATTGGCAAGGTGGACAGAGACAGGATGTTCCAGAGATGGGACACACAAAAAAGGGGTCACATTTGGAAGTTGAAGATTGAGATGAGCCAAAGAAATGTTAGGAAGTATTTCTTTTGTCATAGAGTTGTCAAGAAGTGGAATAGTCTGGTAAATGACGTAGTGGGGGGCAGGAACCATATATAGTTTTAAAACGAGGTATGATAAATCTCATGGAGCAGGGAGAGAGAGGGCCTAGTAGCGATCAGTGAAGAGGCGGGACCATGAGCTATGTCTCGACCCCTGCAACCACAAATAGGTGAGTACACACAACACATAGAAATATTAGAACACACACACACACACGCACACGAACAATTACACAATACAGATAAGCACCATTAGTACACCCACACACATATACATACGTCATTTCACAGAGGAGACAAACGTGCACTGAGACACAAGATAATGTGAAAAACCAGTAAAATATTTAGTACGGAATTTAACAAACTGACATTGAATAAAACCAGCATCCTATAGCTGTTTCGGGGGTCAGCGCCCCCGGGGCCCAGTCTGAGACCAAGCCTCATGGTAGATCAGGGCCTGATCACCCTTACTCTTACTGTTGGCAGCACGCAACCCGACGTACGAACCACAGCCCGGCTGGTCAGGTACTGACTTTAGATGTCTGTCCAGCGTCTTCTTGAAGACAGCCAGGAGTCTATTGGTAACCCCCCTTATGTATGCTGGGAGGCAGTTGAACAGTCTTTACCCCTGACACTTACTGTGTTGTCTCTTATCGCGCTAGTGGTGCCCCTGCTTTTCATTGGTAAGTAAGTAAGTAAATTTATTCCAGGTATACACAAATACAGTTACATAGAATTATCATACATAGCAGCATATGTGTAGAGAACCTAGGATAACCCAAAAAAGTCAGACAGAGTGACTTATTTCCATTGGGGTCCTTTTACCTTATTATTATAATATAAAGGTTATAATATTTTCCTATTATTCTACAATGAAGATAACATCTTATTATCATACTAAAAAGACTATCTACTACACGAGGGTCATTAAGACTATCTACAATACGAGGGTCATTACTAGGGATAAGGTAAAATTTACACGTATTTTAGCTAAAAAATAGAAAATCATTCCCCTCCCTTTCTGTAGCTTCATTCATCAGACACTTTTTGGCAGTCTTCTTGAACTGGTTCATGCTATGACTGGCTTTGGCATGTGCGGGTAGTCTGTTCCATTCCTTTATTGCTGTACAATAAAAGGTGTTTGACGCCTGGCCACTGACTGTGGGTACTACAAAGTTGTGCTCTCTCCCCCTGGTACTATGATTGCTTTGGTTCCCAACCTTGACAAAATTGACAGCAAGATATTCTGGACACTGTTCGTAAGCAATTTTATAAACATGATTTAGCTTCAGTTGTTTTACTCTGTCTTCAACATTCAGCATATCCAACTGCTGTAATTCATCCTGGCCTACATGTTCTCTTGGTCCCAGCCCCAGGATGAATCTTACGATTTTGTTCTGGGTGATTTGCAGTCTATCTTTCAGTTTTTTTTGTCAAGGCAGAGTACCATGAAGAGCAAGCGTAATCCATATGGCATTGTATAAGGGCTACACATAGGGTCCTGCGAGCCTCAGTAGGTAGACACTGTGCTTCTCTATACAGGAACTTCAGTCTGGCATTCGCTTTCTTTACTACACTGTTCCCTATCAATTCTCCTGACATGCATGGGTCAAAGGGGATTCCCAGATATTTTACTGATGAAACCAAAGTGATGGACTCCCCATTACACTGAACATTAAAATTATTTACCCTTCTCAGTTTATGTTTCGTTCCAAAGAGAATGGCTTCAGTTTTCCCTAGGTGTAATGATAGTTTGTTGTCTACTAACCATTTGCTGCAGGACTCCAGTTCCAGTGTTAAAACATTAGCAATATCTTGAGGGTCTTTATCTGTCACTAACAGAGCACTGTCATCTGCATACAGTAGGAGTTTGCACTTGACACTGATAGGCATATCATTGACATAACATAAGAATAGTAACGGACCCAGAATACTACCTTGGGGAACTCCACATGTTATCGGCAGGGGTTCTGATTCCGTTTTGTTGATTTTGACTATTTGTCTCCTGTTGCTAAGGTAGGACTTAAACCAGTCTACAGAACCTATACCGATAGCTTGAAGTTTCTTACATAATATATTGTGGTTGACAGTATCGAAGGCCTTTTGCAGGTCTAAGGTTACCATACCTATGAGGTTCCCTTTTGACATTTCAGTTCTCAGGTAATCCATCAGATTAATAAGGGAGGTATCGGTTGAGTAGGATCTTCTAAAGCCCGATTGATAGCTATGGAGAATGCTGTTGTCATTAAGGTACTTAACTGCTTGAGAATACACCGCCCTCTCCAGAATTTTAGATATTATACTGAGTATACTAACAGGTCTATAGTTGCTTACATCAGACCTATTATTTTTCTTGAAGATAGGAGTAACTCTGGCCTCCTTGAACCCCTCCGGTACGGTATTAGTGGTGATTGATAGATTTATTATGTGAGCAATAGGGATTGACAGTTCAGAAGCACCATCTTTTAGGAACTTAGACGGGATGTTATCAGGGCCTGTGCTCTTAGTTGGGTTTAACCTGCTTAGTTCTTTTTGAATGAAGTCATGAGATGCACTTACTAGTTGACAACTGTCTGGGGTTACCCCTTTATTGGTATAGTATGTTTGAAACTTATCAGAGTCTGTGTTAAAGGTATTTGATGCAGCTGGTAGTTTACTTACTAGTGTTGATGCAACAGATGTGTATTAGGAATTAAAGCAATTTGCCACCTTAGATGTTTCGTGGCATACCTCATTATCGATAGTGAGTACTATGTTAGACCTATCTACTGGCTTATGGCTATACCCCAACTGTTTTAGTTGTTGCCAGAGCTTTCTGGGGTTATGCTTATACTCTTCAATTTTTGAGCAATAGTGCTTTGCCTTTGCTCCTTTTATAAGCCTCTGTACTCTTTGGAATTCATTTAGTGCTGCAATATCCTGTCTGTTTGCTTTAAATCTCTTTAGCAGCTGGTCTCTGAATTTCATATTATCTAATATCTCAGTAGTCATCCAGGGTTCAGTTCTTCGTTTAATCCTAACCTCTTTAACTGGAGCAATATTATTAAGAATGGTAGTGAACATTGTTTTGAATTTTTCCCAGGCATCGTTTACGTCCGTGCAACTTGTTATCTCTGTCCAGTCACAATTGAGTAGCCTATTTACCAGTGTTTCTTTACTGTAGTTTCTAGTTGACCTCATTTTTATTGTCCTGTGTAGGCCTATCCTATCCCTAGTGATTTTCCTGGTGCAGTAAATGATGAAATGATCACTAAGACCTGTGGTAATGACGCCTGACTGACTAATGTTCTCAGCGCGGTTACAAAGTATGTGGTCAATTAGGGTGGCTGAGAACTGTGTGATCCGGGTTGGTGTATTAATTAGTTGGGTGTAGCTATTTAATCCTAGAATTTGCTTATTCCTTTTGCGTAGCCCGTTATTTTGCCGCTGAAAACAGATATTGAAGTCGCCCAGTATTATTGTCTCGCAATTGTTTTCAACTCCGGACAAGACTCTGGAAAAGTCTTCTAAGAACTGGTCCTGGGTAGGAGGGCGGTAACTAGTTCCTACTAAGATGGGTTTGGTCTTGGGAAGCAGCACTTCAAACCATAGAATCTCCAGTTTATTGTTATTTAAATCAGGTCTTGGGTTGTAAGCTAAGTCATTTCTAATGTAGGCACATACTCCACCACCCTTTCTGTTCCTATCTAAGCGTTTTATATTGTAACCTTCTATTTTGACCTCGTCGTCAGTCACCGTATCATCCAACCAAGATTCAGAGATGGTTATAACTGCCGCCCTAATTTTGTTAGCTAGAATCCTAATCTCTGCCAATTTAGGAAGAAGTGATCTTGCATTGACATGAATAAAGTGAAGGCCTGTTTTCATAAAACAATCATAATCATCAATATATGGCAATGGGTCATTTGTATTAAAATTAGGTAAATCAATGTCATCACTGCTAAAGGGTAACTGTGCCAAAGTGCATTTATTACACACAAAATGAATTCTGGCACCGTTGCTATAATTGTACATACATCCATCATGCACCCACCCCTTACACATTTTACATAAGGTGCCTTTTCTGTTTTTCATGCGTACTTTAGTACAGTGTATGCACCTGTTTGGTAGTGTTTGAGATAATAATGGCTGTATTGTCTCACATTGACCTATGTATGCATTACATATGGAGTTAAGGTTATATGCTGGAGTTAAGGTGGTATGTTGCATCATCTGCCGAGTATTTTGCTTTCATAGGAAGTGACAAAATATAATGTAAAGGTAACATACCCATTTCACAGCATAAAATGAGCATAGAGACATTACACTGTAAACATAATATACCAAGTACTCTGTAAACAAAGAACATACCAACGTAACTGAATAAACAGAATTTACCAACTTTAAAGTGTAAACAGAACATACCCACCATACAATTTAAACACAGCATAGCAAACTTACAATGTAAAAATAACATAGCAAACTTACTGTGTAAATATAGCCTAGCAAACTTACAGTGTAAAAATAGCATAGCAAACTTACAGAGTAAACACAACATAGCAAATTTACATTGGAAACATTGCATAGCAAGCATACAGTGTAAACACAGCATAGCAAACATACAGTGTAAACACAGCATAACAAATTTACAGTGTAAACACAGGATAGCAAACTTACAGTGTAAACACAGTATAGCAGACTTACAGTGTAAACATAGCATAGCAGACTTACAGTGTAAACACAGTATAGCAGACTTACAGTGTAAACATAGCATAGCAGACTTACAGTGTAAACACAGCATAGCAGACTTACAGTGTAAACACAGTATAATAGACTTACAGTGTAAACATAGCATAGCAGACTTACAGTGTAAACACAGCATAGCAAACTTACAGTGTAAACACAGTATAGCAGACTTACAGTGTAAACATAGCATAGCAGACTTACAGTGTAAACACAGTATAGTAGACTTACAGTGTAAACATAGCATAGCAGACTTACAGTGTAAACACAGCATAGCAGACTTACAGTGTAAACACAGTATAGCAGACTTACAGTGTGAACATAGCATAGCAGACTTACAGTGTAAACACAGCATAGCAGACTTACAGTGTAAACACAGCATAGCAGACTTACAGTGTAAACACAGAATAGAAGACTTACAGTGTAAACAACAGCATAGCAGACTTACAGTGTAAACACAGTATAGCAGACTTACAGTGTAAACATAGCATAGCAGACTTACAGTGTAAACACAGCATAGCAGACTTACAGTGTAAACACAGCATAGCAGACTTACAGTGTAAACACAGCATAGCAGACTTACAGTGTAAACACAGCATAGCAGACTTACAGTGTAAACACAGCATAGCAGACTTACAGTGTAAACACAGCATAGCAGACTTACAGTGTAAACACAGCATAGCAGACTTACAGTGTAAACACAGCATAGCAGACTTACAGTGCAAACACAGAATAGAAGACTTACAGTGTAAACACAGCATAGCAGACTTACAGTGTAAACACAGCATAGCAGACTTACAGTGTAAACACAGCATAGCAGACTTACAGTGTAAACACAGCATAGCAGACTTACAGTGTAAACACAAAGTAGACTTACAGTGTAAACAACAGCATAACAGACTTACAGTGTAAATACAGCGTAGCAGACCTACAGTGTAAACATAGCATAGTAGACTTACAGTGTAAACATAGCATAGCAGACTTACAGTGTAAACACAGCATAGCAGACTTACAGTGTAAACACAGTATAGCAGACTTACAGTGTAAACACAGCATAGCAGACTTACAGTGTAAACACAGCATAGCAGACTTACAGTGTAAACACATCATAGCAGACTTACAGTGGAAACACAGCATAGCAGACTTACAGTGTAAACAAAGTACAGCAGACTTACAGTGTAAACATAGCATAGTAGACTTACAGTGTAAACAACAGCATAGCAGACTTACAGTGTAAATACAGCGTAGCAGACCTACAGTGTAAACATAGCATAGTAGACTTACAGTGTAAACATAGCATAGCAGACTTACAGTGTAAACACAGCATAGCAGACTTACAGTGTAAACACAGTATAGCAGACTTACAGTGTAAACACAGCATAGCAGACTTACAGTGTAAACACAGCATAGAAGACTTACAGTGTAAACACAGCATAGCAGACTTACAGTGCAAACACAGAATAGAAGACTTACAGTGTAAACAACAGCATAACAGACTTACAGTGTAAGCACAGTATAGCAGACTTACAGTGTAAACATAGCATAGCAGACTTACAGTGTAAACACAGCATAGCAGACTTACAGTGGAAACACAGCATAGCAGACTTACAGTGGAAACAAAGTACAGCAGACTTACAGTGTAAACATAGCATAGTAGACTTACAGTGTAAACATAACAAAGTAGACTTACAGTGTAAACAACAGCATAACAGACTTACAGTGTAAATACAGCGTAGCAGACCTACAGTGTAAACATAGCATAGTAGACTTACAGTGTAAACATAGCATAGCAGACTTACAGTGTAAACACAGCATAGCAGACTTACAGTGTAAACATAGCATAGCAGACTTACAGTGTAAACACAGCATAGCAGACTTACAGTGCAAACACAGCATAGCAGACTTACAGTGGAAACAAAGTACAGCAGACTTACAGTGTAAACATAGCATAGTAGACTTACAGTGTAAACATAACAAAGTAGACTTACAGTGTAAACAACAGCATAACAGACTTACAGTGTAAATACAGCGTAGCAGACCTACAGTGTAAACATAGCATAGTAGACTTACAGTGTAAACATAGCATAGCAGACTTACAGTGTAAACACAGCATAGCAGACTTACAGTGTAAACACAGTATAGCAGACTTACAGTGTAAACATAGCATAGCAGACTTACAGTGTAAACACAGCATAGAAGACTTACAGTGTAAACACAGCATAGCAGACTTACAGTGCAAACACAGAATAGAAGACTTACAGTGTAAACAACAGCATAGCAGACTTACAGTGTAAACACAGTATAGCAGACTTACAGTGTAAACATAGCATAGCAGACTTACAGTGTAAACACAGCATAGCAGACTTACAGTGTAAACACAGCATAGCAGACTTACAGTGGAAACAAAGTACAGCAGACTTACAGTGTAAACATAGCATAGTAGACTTACAGTGTAAACATAACAAAGTAGACTTACAGTGTAAACAACAGCATAACAGACTTACAGTGTAAATACAGCGTAGCAGACCTACAGTGTAAACATAGCATAGTAGACTTACAGTGTAAACACAGCATAGCAAACTTACAGTGTAAAGATAGCATAGCAGACTTACAGTGTAAACACAGCATAGCAAACTTACAGTGTAAAGATAGCATAGCAGACTTACAGTGTAAACACAGCATAGCAGACTTACAGTGTAAACATAGCATAGCAGACTTACAGTGTAAACACAGCATAGCAGACTTACAGTGTAAACACAGCATAGCAGACTTACAGTGGAAACAAAGTACAGCAGACTTACAGTGTAAACATAGCATAGTAGACTTACAGTGTAAACATAACAAAGTAGACTTACAGTGTAAACAACAGCATAACAGACTTACAGTGTAAATACAGCGTAGCAGACCTACAGTGTAAACATAGCATAGTAGACTTACAGTGTAAACATAGCATAGCAGACTTACAGTGTAAACACAGCATAGCAGACTTACAGTGTAAACACAGTATAGCAGACTTACAGTGTAAACATAGCATAGCAGACTTACAGTGTAAACACAGCATAGAAGACTTACAGTGTAAACACAGCATAGCAGACTTACAGTGCAAACACAGAATAGAAGACTTACAGTGTAAACAACAGCATAGCAGACTTACAGTGTAAACACAGTATAGCAGACTTACAGTGTAAACATAACATAGCAGACTTACAGTGTAAACACAGCATAGCAGACTTACAGTGTAAACACAGCATAGCAGACTTACAGTGTAAACACAGCATAGCAGACTTACAGTGGAAACACAGCATAGTAGACTTACAGTGTAAACATAACAAAGTAGACTTACAGTGTAAACAAGAGCATAGCAGACTTACAGTGTAAATACAGCGTAGCAGACCTACAGTGTAAACATAGCATAGTAGACTTACAGTGTAAACACAGCATAGCAAACTTACAGTGTAAAGATAGCATAGCAGACTTACAGTGTAAACACAGCATAGCAAACTTACAGTGTAAAGATAGCATAGCAGACTTACAGTGTAAACACAGCATAGCAAACTTACAGTGTAAAGATAGCATAGCAGACTTACAGTGTAAACACAGCATAGCAGACTTACTGTGTAAACACAGCATAGCAGACTTACAGTGTAAACACAGCATAGCAGACTTACTGTGTAAACACAGCATAGCAGACTTACAGTGTAAATACAGCGTAGCAGACCTATAGTGTAAACATAGCATAGTAGACTTACAGTGTAAACACAGCATAGCAAACTTACAGTGTAAAGATAGCATAGCAGACTTACAGTGTAAACACAGCATAGCAAACTTACAGTGTAAAGATAGCATAGCAGACTTACAGTGTAAACACAGCATAGCAAACTTACTGTGTAAACACAGCATAGCAGACTTACAGTGTAAACACAGCATAGCAGACTTACTGTGTAAACACAGCATAGCAGACTTACTGTGTAAACACAGCATAGCAAACTTACAGTGTAAACACAGCATAGCATCCCTAGAAAGAAGCCGACGTCATAGATATAAATAATGAAAGAAAATCTGGAGAAAACCATCTTGTGCCCCTGTGATCCTAACAGGTGAACCTAACAGGTGATCCTAACAGGTGATCCTAACAAGTAATCCTAACAATTGATCCTAGCAAGTGATCCTAACAGATGAGCCTAACAAGTGACCTAACATGTGATTCTAATAACTGATCTTAACAAGTGATCCTAACAAGTGATCATAACAAAATATCCTGAGTGATCCTAACAAGTGATCCTAACAAGTGTTACTAACAAGAGATCCTAGCAAATGATCCTAACAAGTGCTCCTAACAGATGATCACGAAGCTGTGCAGTATGTAGTTAAAGTTCATCTATACTCAATGCCAGTTGAATGAACGATGCACCAGGAGCGCGGTAGAAATACTCTGGGCCAGTTATGAAAAGAATATACTGTCATCGAACGCTTAACACATGTAGGTGGCATTATCTAAACAACAGTTTAATAAACATCCTGAAGCAATATGCTCAAAGTACACAACGTAAACAAACCAGCAGTGTAAGGAAGCAGCGCAATGAAACGCGGGGAAAACAATGACTCCAGGAGGGGCCTGTTGCATCTGGGCATAACCAAAGTCTTCAGTATAGCGTGCAACCATGAACTACAAGGCACACACAGAAGGGGTAGTTTTCTCTTTCCTGTATATTCCTTCAGCACTGTTAAGTTAGCAGTATAATGAGGAAAGAGCTATTCAGAGCAGAAGTGGACTAGACCAGGGTAAGCAAGAGCCTGCCCCTTCAGTTAGGCAGGCAGATATGATGTCACTTTAGCAGAGAAGCCAGCTTTCACCTTATTGTTAGAAAAAATAATGCAGTATTATTATTATTATAATAAAAACCAAGAGCTAAACCCAAAAGGGTCATACAACACAGCTAATTAATACAGTAGTGGGGCCCCAGAACAGCTCTTCAATGAATTTCCAGTTTGCTGGTCGAAAGAGCATGCTAATGGGTGCGTCGTGAACGTAGAATAAATGGAACATACTCGGCACACGCCACACCCTAATCCCAAGAGCACTGTAATGGCTTGGAAAAACATCCCTCAAATGGACAGTGTGCAACACTGGCACCAAAAACAAAAACAAAAAAACTAACTAACTAATGGGACCGCTGATCCTCTCAAACCATTCACCTGAACTGTCAATGTAAGCAGAAGCTTAAAGTTAAGAGAATATTTTAAAGGTAAATATTTGCCCCAGATGGTTGAAATCTCTCACATGAATAAACGGAGCATTAGAATCTTGTCCAGTTCTAATGCTATGTTTATGCTGTTATAATCTTAGTTCAAGACTTTCACCAGTTTGACCGTAATAAACTTTATAAAGTTTATAAAGTTTATTACGGTCAAACTGGTAAAAGTCTTGAACTAACATTAAAACAACATAAATAAAGCAATAGAAGTGGACAATCTTCTAATGTTCTGTTTATTCATGTGAGAGTCTTTAACCATCCAATTGATTTACAAAAGGCTGATAAAGTTGTATCAAGCAAGTCCATGGTCGACAGGAATGTAATTGAATCATGTTTCATAAAAAGTATTTTTGAAAATAATATGAATATTTCTCGTGGTTTAAACAAATTGGATTCCTTTATAATTAATAAAATTTGGGAAGAATTTAATAATACTTTGGACAAATAAGAAAACTTGTTTCCTGGGTAGAGTATCAGTTGTGTTTCACAGATCAGGTGTTGTGACGTGATTGTGAGGTGCAGTCTTGCCCTTGTATGCATTCTTGCTAATGTTTTGTTTTTATAGTTCCTTGATAATGTAAGAAGTCACGAAAGCAATTTGAATTTCGCTATATATATATATATATATATATATATATATATATATATATATATATATATATATATATATATATATATATATATATATATATATATATATATATATACATATATATATATATATATATATATATATATATATATATATATACAATATATATATATATAAATATATATATATATGTCGTGCCGAATATGTAAAACTGGTCATTTAGCAAGAACTCATTTAAAATTAAGTCCTTTCTAAAATTTTCTCTTGTACGTTTAAAGATATATTTTTTTCATTAATGTTGATGTAAAAATTTATAATTTTGAACCAAAAGGAACTTAGAAAACTTACCTAACCTTATTATAACAAGCGCAATTTATTTTAGCCTAACCCAACTAAATATATTTTAAATACGTTTACAGTAATTTAGTACTAAACAAACACAATCAAATATTTTTTTTCGTTAGGTTCAGAATGATTTTGGCGAAATTATTGCATACACAAATTTTCACTTGTCCTATAAGGCAAGATGAGCGTTGCTATTTAAGCCAAGATCGCAAGTTCTGCCTATTCGGCACGACATATATATATATATTTATATATATATATATATATATATATATATATATATATATATATATATATATATATATATATATATATATATATCCTGTGTCATAAATCGATGAACTTTTGCTTAAAGACAATGAAAAGCTCCCTAATTCCTCTCAGTTTTCAAAAAACGTCACCCCTAAATAAAAACTATGAATCACCATACATCTGCGTTACTAGTCATAAGTAGCAACTCAGGAAAGCACTAATTGACAACTCAAATTAATGAAAAATATTAATTACCATATGCAAGATATGGTGTAGGAATGTCATTGTCATTTGATGACGATGACATTCCTACACCATGCCAAACAGCAGCTTACATGTCAACATACAAAGAGGCTGCTAAACTGAAGGAGGAAGTGATTGAAAAGTTACAAATGGAAGAATTGTCTTTACATTTCGATGGAAACCGCATTGAGGACAATGGAATACAATAAAGGCGATCATTGCTGATACAACAAACATTAACACAGGGAAAAAAGAGTGGAGCTGTTGTCAAACTGTAATGAATGTTCTCAGAGAAGAGGATTAGCAAATCACAATTTATCAGTTGTCAGCAACACGTTGCGGACAGGATGTCACAACTGATGAAGAATTACGAGGAACTATAGGCACAGTTTTTTAATGGAACAGAAGAGATCCTCCATAAATCAGGATGTAGAGATGATATGAAGTTTTTTGCATCATCTAACACGAGTGTTTATATTCTTTGTAGAAAAAGGGCACTTTTCTTTGATTAACTTTCAGAAAATTCCAAACATCAGCAATGCGAGGTGAAATTCAAGAGTCATTCTAGTTATTCTTGCATTCATTCTTATACATACAAGACGGAAGACTCTGGAGAAGATATGTAGATTCATTTCATACACCTGGACAGATTATTGGTTTACTGATCAGATGTACGATGAAAATGACTTCAAGAATTTGTCAAAAATATTGAAACCTTACAAAAAAGCACTGAATTCATTGAAAAATCTCTGGAAGTAGGAGCCGTCTCTACTCAATATACCAAGAAGTAATCAGTGTGCGGAACTTGCAAAGTTATGCAGGAACTGTATGCTGCCTGAAGAAACAAAAACAAACCGAAACTTTGATTTATTCTAAGCAATAAGTGTTAATATATGTGCAGACATGATAACAATGATGCTGTAAGCTGTTTTATTTGTTTTTAATATTACATGCAATAAGCATTCAAGTTACTTGTTTTCGTTACTCGTTTTTTTTTTTCATTTAAGGGTGAAATTCTTTAAAAAGATATTGAAATGTAAGGTCACTTCTTTGCTCATAGGCAAAAGTTCATCTGATTAAGGTACAAGAATATTACGTTTTAAAAAGTTATAACCCTAATGTGTATATATATATATATATATATATATATATATATATATATATATATATATATATATATATATATATATATATATATATATAAAATATATATATATATATATATATATATATATATATATATATATATATATATATATATATATATATATATAATATATATATATATATATATATATATATATATATATATATATATATATATATATATATATATATATATATATATATATATATATATATATATATATATATATATTAACTAACAAGCTCTGGAGAGTGAGTCCGCCATCAAGATTTTTTCTAAAGACGTGACTGATAGAATTGTTATAAGGTTGAAGTCTTAATGCCCATTGTCAAGTGTTCTTGTTCTGCACAGAACTCAGGAAGGTCAGCGGATTGTGTTCACTGTACTCCTAAACCACAGATGGAGAGGATGACACGTAAACATCGAAATACTCCAGTGACAGAACCAGTGCTAGGGCCTCCTACTCTATTGTGGTGTAGGCCCAGTAATATGACTTCAGCTTGGCTAATAAGTAGGCGATCGGATGGAGGACTCACTCACCAGAGGCTTGAAGGAAAGCCGCACCAACTCCTGCCTCACAGGCATCCACCTGTAAGGAAAAAGGCTTTGAATAGTCTGGAAACAGCAATACGCGAGCTGCGTGCAGCAGCCTTTGAATTTTAGTAAAGGTCTCTTGGTAGGAAAGGAACCAAGTAAACTTTTTCTTAGGGCTGGTAAGGGTTGTTAAGGGGGAAAGGGCCACAATATCAGAGTAGTTACTACAGAAAGGATAAGACACTATCACGCTGTGCAACTTTCAAAAGGATATTTTATCTTGGGAACTGAATAATTCTGAATGGCCAAATCATTGGCCAATTTGGGTGCCACTTTACTTTTCCTGACTTCTTGGCTTTAAAATATTATTGTAGATAGGCCAAATGATGTCTTGCTGAGCTTTTACCATTTATGTAAATATTTCTAATCTTCTCAGAAAGATCTTTAAGTCGGGAAATATGTTTTTCCCAAGTATCAGAAGCCACAACTAAATAATCAAGATAAGACTCAGTCCCTAGTAGCCCTTATATAGCATGATGGATTAATTTTTGGAATATGGATGGCTAGTTCCTCATGCCAAGCGGGATCACAGTATACTGATAATGCTTTTCTGGAATCACAAAGGAAGAGATCTCCTTGACCCTGACAGTAAAGAGAACTTCATATAATTCTGAGACAAAATTAGTCTTACCCACGAAATCCACTATGCCGTCCTTATGGGACAGAGGTTAAGCCTCTGGCATGGTGCCTCATTCACCTTGCAGTATTCTGTTCACATCCATACTCTGTCATTAGTTTTCTTCACAATGATGCAAGGCGAGGTTCACAACCCTGAAAACCTCCACCAACCCATGTTATAGTAGAAAATTTACATTCTTTTTTAGTAGTTTCTGCTTCTACTGGGTTAACTTTGTAGGAAGAGAGTGTGTGCATTGTGATTCATTCCCAGCTTCTGTCGTTCGACCACCAGCAGAAGTCTTTCACTGATGGCTTTTGTTCATACATTGCTGGTTGGAAGAAACTTTAGTGGAAGTTTCACTTAGATACCGATTAGCTTCTAAGGTGTCTGCAAAGTTGGCCACTTCCATGGTGATCGAGAACAACAGACTCAAGAAGATTGTCAACAAGAATGAGGTAAATCAACTAAATGAAGTTAAAAACATCAGCTGCCTTATACTACCTGGTAAAAAGTCTTTGACCGGAGTTTAACGAAGTTTACACAAGACTTCCCAGGTTGACGCTTGTTCAGCTTAAACTCTTGTTGTTTTTGGCAGGTATACACTAATATGCACCTAGCACAGTAGCTTTCACAATGCTGTAATTAGAAAAATTATCACCCAAACCAGATGTGAAATGCAGTGTTTTACCATACAATGCAGTATGAACAAGTGTTGCCCAATGCTCGAATGGCCATTACAGAGCACAAGCCTGGTATTCTGACGATTCGAAAATCTGTTCAGGCTCTGACTCTGAGAGCGAAACACCAAGGACACCTACTTCTGTATAATAAAGTATCTTCACAAGCAGTGGTAACTCGTCCATAGGAGCTGCAGAGCTGTAGTCCCCCCAGATACTCACTGCCAGATGCATGATTTCATCAACTTTACGCTAAAATAATTTGCAACTGGCAAATATATTACAGGAAAAGTCTGTTGTATGTTGTTTTCAATGTATTTATAAGCGAATTTTTATTTTTTGTGATAAAAAATGACTAAAAATAGACGTTTGATGCGGTGCAATATTATATGCATTAATGGCCTTACTTCTGGCAGCGAGGAGCTGCATTCGATGCAGCACACACCCAATTGCAATCGGTCTGTTTATGGGTATGTATATGTGAACGCTTATCATTATTAAATTTAGTATAATTTTACAAATTATTATTTTAATAACGTTTATTATGCTGTTCTACGAGGCTTGCAGTCACGCAGTCCCCCACATTCTATTTTTTGACTAGCCACCACTGTTCAAGAACAACGGCATTGTCTCTTTTATCTCTCATAGTCTTCCTTTATAAAGCCACGTTTTTCCCTAGTTTGCTCAAGTATAAGTTTTTTCCGGTTCAAGAGGTAAACAACAAGCTCAGTGGGTAAACAACACTCTTAGGTAGACAACACTCTCAGTGGGTATTCAACACTCTCAGTGGATAAACAAGACTCACAGCGGCTATATAAGCCGCTCAGTAGGTAAACAAGCAGCTCAGTAGGTGAACAAACAGCCCAGTAGGTGAACAAACAGCCCAGTAGGTGAACAAACAGCCCAGTAGGTAAACAAGCAGCTCAGTAGGTGAACAAACAGCCCAGTAGGTGAACAAACAGCCCAGTAGGTGAACAAACAGCCCAGTAGGTGAACAAACAGCCCAGTAGGTAAACAAGCCGCTCAGTAGGTAAACAAGCAGCTCAGTAGGTGAACAAACAGCCCAGTAGGTGAACAAACAGCCCAGTAGGTAAACAAGCAGCTCAGTAGGTGAACAAACAGCCCAGTAGGTGAACAAACAGCCCAGTAGGTAAACAAGCAGCTCATTACCTTAACAAGGGCTGACGTACAGTGCCAGGGATCCAACACATTTAAAAAACAATGGAACGCATTCTAAGTGTTCTTACTTGCAGTTAGGCTGACTTAATGAGTAATTAAGATACATCAAGAGGAGGTGGAGGAACAGTGTCTCTGGCTGTGGGCCAAGCAGTGATAAGGAAGAGGAAGAGAACAATCACACACACCATGTTAGAGACCTAACATGCACACAACTGGTCAGGGTACAAAAATACACACACACACGCGTGGTCAGAGAACAAAAACACACACCTGGTCAGAAAGCACACACATGCACCCGTAGTTAGAGAACAAGCACACACACCTGGTCAGGGAACACATACTTGGTCAGAAAACAAACACCCATACATATGATCAGTGAACAATCACACACACCTGGTCAGAGAACAGTCGTACAAACGGAGCAGCACATATGAACAAATATGAGAACTAAACCCAAAAGGGAATTAAAGAGAAGCTCTTCAGCGAAGAGAAATCACAAAATGAGAAACATAGCAGGAAATAAGAAATGCAGGAAGGAAAGACAGATGCAAGGAACAAGGAAGTGTGATAATGCGATCTGCCATCACATGAACCAACATAGAACATGAAGAAGAGATGAGGCATGAATATTGGTTCATGCTAGGTAAGTCTCGCTCAAAACCAACCTATCTCACATATGTCAAACCTTTTTCTACATCCTAATGAGAATTCTGCCTCACCTCACCCTTGTTGCTAGTGTCCGGCACTGCATTACTTAGAAATACAGTGGAGCACACGTGTTTGAACCTGATTGGTTCCCAGGTGGTGTTTGAACTACGGAAAGTTCGATGTCCGAAACAGTGTTATAGGTCACTTCAACCACTTTTGAAAGAGGGCTTTCGTGTAAAGTTTTATTACAACTGAAATATGAACAAGCCAACACGTTCAAACCCTAGAAAACGTTCGAAGATTGGGTAATTTTTTTTTTTTTTTTTTGAATAAAATTGATCGGACTCCGTTTTGTTAGAGGTCTGGTACGTTCGAACACCGAGGTTCCACTGTATGTCTGAGCTTACTCGGCATTAAGACTGATGAAGATATTCATAGCGAAACATTGCCTTTCACACATGTACACACGTATTCTTATCCACAAATTTTGAGATAGGAAAATGTGTCGGTACCTCGGGTTGATCGTCAGTTGGGAAGTGCAGATGAGTGTTGAGCTCAAGTCGCAAGTGAACGTGAGGGGAAATAACTTCCAAAAATCTGGTTGATACAAAATAACGAATGGTATTGGCAGTTGAGTATCCCAACATTTGCCAGCAGGCCCACGGCAATGCAAGGTTTACTGTTGGAATTTTAACGTTTTAACGACTGCACGAATTCTTATTAAAGTTAGACGCTGGTGTACACTTCAGGCAAATTTTAAAGCTGCTCGTGAAGACTGGAATTCCAAATAGGAAAAGTATGGAATTAGTCTTGTAGCTTGAATAGCCTGGTACGTATACGCTCGCATCAGGGGTGATATATCCAATGGCACTGGGTACCTGATGTTTGAAGCATTGATGGCCGAGTTGACTAAGATGTAATGGAATTTTGACTGGCTTCCCACATGGCGTGCTAAAACATTGGAGGTTCGATTCCCGGCCAGTTGCAGTATCCTTATTTGCTTAAGACCATTTGTTCGTGGATGCAGATCAGCAGGATTCAAACCCATGTTTGGTCTAAAGTGTTATGTGGCATAGCTGCCTACATAACACTTTAGACCACTCAGCCACAGGTGCATCAAAATGCTAGGTAACCTAGTTACATGATCTCTAGTTGCAAATCGTGCCTGAAACCCGCTGGTGCCCGGGGTTAGGAAGAAACACGACTTATAACCAGGCTAGCATTTCGTGGCATCTGTGGGTGAATGGTCTGAGGCGTTACGTAGCGAACTAAGCCATATATATATATATATATTATTGTAACCAGGGACGAGTGGTATTGATCAATAACAACACTGCGGTAGCCAAGGATTCGAACCCATGTTGTGCTGGCCGGCCTCATGGTCAGCGAGACCCACATGACGCTTTAAACCACCCAGCCACGGGTTGGGTGGTCCTGTGGTTTAAAGCGTCATGTGGTTCTCGCTTACCATGAGGCAGGCCATTACAACATGGGTTCGAGTCCTTGGCTAGCACAGTGTTGTTATATATACATATATATATATATATATATATATATATATATATATATATACAAAACAACCACGGGGGAGTGGAATGATAGCTTTAGGCCTTCCGTGTTGCAATCAACGCATCATCAGGAGCTTGCAAAGTTGCAGAAAAGAAGAGGATATCCAAGTAAATACGATCCCAAAGGATATCTTCATTGGAGTGAGAGAGAGAGAGAGAGAGAGGAACAGGAAGTGCCCCCAGGCATACCAGTGCCGATAGTCATCAGGTTGAATATTACAGCATTAGAAAAATCTCACAAGCATTGATATTGTAAAAGTAGACTAAACGAAAGTAACATGGCAATAATAAAAAATTCGGTCATCCTCTGCTATGACATCAGTAATTTTACATACATAATTATATTGCCAGTGACATAGAAATCACTGGCAATTCTGGAGTAACCATCCACGAGGGTCCATTTAAAGGGACGAGAAAACGGGAACATTTAAAAAGGGAGACCTCTAAAAGTTATACAAAGAAAACGGGGCTCATTAAAATACACTCATTTAAAGTGGGAGGCATCTGTAATTACAAGGAAAATGGCCACAGTCATTCATCCCACATAATTCTGAGGCAAATTCTGGTTCAACCTTCAGAAACTGCAGGAAAAAATAAGCCCCTAATCTAATGTAAATGTAGTGCCACACCGAGGAATTAGGGCCTATTTTCCTGCAGTTTCTAAAGGTTCTTTTAGCCCACCCGCCAAAACAACATGGGTTCGATTCTCCGCCTAGTCGCAGTGTTATTGATTTAACACCACTTATTCGTGGTTTCAGAACTATATATACTGTTGACTTAAGAAATCGTAATGACACGATTGCAAATAAACCATACCCCCGGCCGGGATTGAACCCGCGGTCATAGAGTCTCAAAACTCCAGCCCGTCGCGCTAACCACTAGACCAGCTAGCCACAATAAGATTCATCCAACTAGGTATATTTCTACACCATAGGAAGGTTAGCACAGGCACCTCTGTGACCACAAATGCAAGTTTTTACAGACGAATCTCCAGCTAGCGTGGCCGTGACGAACTCTAGCTCAAGTCCCTTCACTGCCGTCAACATGACTTAAGAAATCGTAATGACACGATTGCAAATAAACCATACCCCCGGCCGGGATTGAACCCGCGGTCATAGAGTCTCAAAACTCCAGCCCGTCGCGCTAACCACTAGACCAGCTAGCCACAATAAGATTCATCCAACTAGGTATATTTCTACACCATAGGAAGGTTAGCACAGGCACCTCTGTGACCACAAATGCAAGTTTTTACAGACGAATCTGTAAAAACTTGCATTTGTGGTCACAGAGGTGCCTGTGCTAACCTTCCTATGGTGTAGAAATATACCTAGTTGGATGAATCTTATTGTGGCTAGCTGGTCTAGTGGTTAGCGCGACGGGCTGGAGTTTTGAGACTCTATGACCGCGGGTTCAATCCCGGCCGGGGGTATGGTTTATTTGCAATCGTGTCATTACGATTTCTTAAGTCATGTTGACGGCAGTGAAGGGACTTGAGCTAGAGTTCGTCACGGCCACGCTAGCTGGAGATTCGTCTGTAAAAACTTGCATTTGTGGTCACAGAGGTGCCTGTGCTAACCTTCCTATGGTGTAGAAATATACCTAGTTGGATGAATCTTATTGTGGCTAGCTGGTCTAGTGGTTAGCGCGACGGGCTGGAGTTTTGAGACTCTATGACCGCGGGTTCAATCCCGGCCGGGGGTATGGTTTATATATACTGTTAGTGGAGGCTAGTACACCAAACGAGGAGCAGAATTAAATAAACTCTGTGGTACCCACACCATCGTATGTCCTCGGATAACGGTACAACACCTAGCTCTGCTGGGTGCGTGATACTTGTAGGATTGTATGGTCCAGTGGGTTAGAGCGTCGTGAATTTTCGCTCAGCATAAGGTGGGCTAAAACAACACAGGTTCGATCCCCCGGCTAGTCACAGTGTTGTTATTGATATATATATATATATATATATATATATATATATATATATATATATATATATATATATGTGTGTGTGTACTCACCTAATTGTGGTTGCAGGGGTCGAGACTCAGCTCCTGGCCCCGCCTCTTCACTGATTGCTACTAGGTCCTCTCTCTGCTTCCTGAGCTTTGTCCTACCTCGTCTTAAAGCTATGTATGGTTCCTGCCTCCACTACATCACTTACTAGGCTATTCCACTTCCTGACGATTCTGTGACTGAAAAAGTACTTCTTAAAATCCCTGTGACTCGTCTGAGTCTTCAGCTTCCAATTGTGACCCCTTGTTTCTGTGTCCCTTCTCTGGAACATCCTGTCTCTCTCCACCTTGTCTATGTAGTCCCCCCGTTTATAATCTGGCTTTTCCTATTCAACTCCTGTTACCCTCTCCACTTGTAACTCTACTATGTATTGAAAGCACAGAACCACGTGGTCACTAGCTCCAAGGAGCCTCTCATATGTGATGTCCTCAATGTCTGAACTGCTCAGGGTGAACACAAGGTCCAGTCTTGCTCGTTAATCCTCCCCTCTCTCTCTGGTAGTATCCTTAACATGTTGATGCAAGAGGTTCTCCAGTACCACATCCATCATCTTGGCTCTCCATGTTTCGGGACCCCCATGTGGCTCCAGGTTTTCCCAATCGATCTCCCTGTGTGTGTGTGTGTGTGTGTGTGTGTGTGTGTGTGTGTGTGTGTGTGTGTGTGTGTGCGTGTCCTCACGTAATTGTGCTTGCAGGGTTCCATTCATAGCTTCTATCCCTTCCTATTAGCTAGTCGTTACTATGTTCACTTTCTCCCTACCCTCCCTGCTCCATGCGCTTTATCGTGTCCCCTCTTAAAGGTATGTATGGATCCTGCTTCCAGTACATCACTCTCCAGACTGTTCCAGTTCCTCATAACTGTGACTGAAGAAATACTTCTTGTCATCCCTATAACTCATCTGAGTTTTCAAATTCCAGTTGTGACCCCTTGTTGCTGTGCCACATCTCTGAAACACTCTGTCACAGTCCACCTTGTCAGTTCCTTTGAGTTTTTTATGTCATTATTACTTCTCTCCCGTCCCTCCTGTCCTCCAGTAATGTCATGTTGAGTTGTCTTAATCTCTCCTAGTAGGACAAAACCCTCACCTCCGGGACTAGTCTTGTTGGAAACCTTTGCACTTTCTCTAATTTCTTCTTATGTTGGACCAGGTGTGGGGTTCCATACTGGTGCTGCATACTCCAATATGGGCCTGACGTACACGGTGTACAGTGTCGTGAATAACTCCTTACTTAGATGTCGAAACGCTATTCTCAGGTTTGCCACGTGTCCATATGCTGCAGCAGTTATTTGGTTGATGTGGACCTCAAATGTGCTCGGTATGATGCTCACCTCAAGATTCTTTTCCTTGAGTGAGTTTTGTAGTGTTTAACCTCTTAGGTTGTACTCCTTCTGTAGTCTTTTTTCTCGTTCCCCAAGCTTCATAACTTTGCACTTGCTGGGATTAAACTCCAAGAGGTATTTGTCAGACCAGGCAAGAAAAATCCCCTTGCAGGCTTACCTGACCCTCTTCCGCTTGTATGCTCTCATTATTTTCACATCGTCAACAAGGGATAGACTCATAGGTGTCCCTCTGAGACTGTCCTTTCTATTTCATTCACATACACAAGAAGCAGCACCGGACCTACGACTGACCCTTGTGAAACCTCACTCAACACTCGTCTCGTACCAACACACATTGTTTCCTTCCTATCAGGTATTCCCTGATCCACTGAAGTACTTTCCCTGCTATTCCTGCCTGCTCCTCTACCTTTCCAACCAGTCTCTTGTGTGGTACTGTGTTGAAAGCCTTCTTATAGTCTTATTTCTGTTACCTTGTCATAGAACTCCAGTAAGTTTGTGACTCGGCATTTTCCTTCCCTGATGCCGTGTTGGTTGTCATGTATGATTCCGTTCCTTTCTAGGTGCTCGTTCACTCTTCTCCATAACTTTACATACTTTACATGTCAGCGATACTGGCCTGTAATTCAGGGCAGCCTGCCTGTCTCCTTTCTTAAAAATCGGGACTACATTTGCTGTGTGTGTGTGTGTGTGTGTGTGTGTGTGTGTGTGTGTGTGTGTGTGTGTGTGTGTGTGTGTGTGTGTGTGTGTGTGTGTGTGTGTGTGTGTGTGTGTGTGTGTGTAGAAATGAAACCCTCAAACGCAGTATAGGATCAAGGGGCAAGTGCTACGAAACCTCATTTAGGGAGAAGGACGTCGGGGTGAGAATTGCACCAAGCATAAACCCTGGAGCACGTATAAAGCAAATAATTGTCGCACTAACCTCGCAACTGGCAATTGTAAGAACAGCTTTGAGGAACATAGGGATGGCGTGAGCCTGACACTTTATATGGCATATGTGATACCTATATTGGAAAGACAGGACACTATAAAATCCATGTACCTCTAAATATGCATGTCAAGAGACTAGAGAAAGTGCAGAGATCCACAACGAGACTAGTCTCGGAGCTTAGGAGAAAGTGTTGTAAGGCGAGATTGGGGGTCTAAACCTCATTGTGATATGAGAGAAAGATGGCTAGAAGCAACATCGTAACAAAATATAAAATACTGAGAGGAAATGATAAGGTAAACAGGGACAGATTGAACAAGAGACGGGAATCAGTAACACGAGGACACAGCTGGAAGTTGAAAATATATACACGAATCACAGGAATGCTGGGAAGTATTTCGGCAGCCTTAGAATGCTTAAAAAGTTGAATGACCTGGACAGTGGAGTGGTAAAGGCAAGATCGATACCTAGCTTTAAGAAGAGATGCGATACGGATGACAAATCCGAGAGAAAGTGAATACACTAGCTGCTAATGAAGAGTTGGGCGCCAGAAGCCGAGACTCTACCTCTGAAACTACATATTGGTGATTACACACACACACACACCCACACACACACACACACACACACACACACACACACACACACACACACACACACACACACACACACACACACACACACACACACATACTGTACCATACTGCCTTTACTCACATAAAACTGCCTGTCCACCAACTATACTGCCTCCACCCACGATAATGCTTCCACTCTCTCACCATCTGTGTCGTGGAGGAAAAACTAACAAAATTCAAGATTGATACGGAGGCTGAGGAGCCAGCAGCCTACAGCATGACCTGGGCATCATGGCTCTCTACTGAGGCTGAGGAGCCAGCAGCCTACAGCATGACCTGGGCATCATGGCTCCCTACTGAGGCTGAGGAGTCAGCAGCCTACAGCATGACCTGGGCATCATGGCTCCCTACTGAGGCTGAGGAGCCAGCAGCCTACAGCATGACCTGCGCATCATGGCTCCCTACTGACGCTGAGGAGCCAGCAACCTACAGCATGACCTGGGCGTCATGGCTCCCTACTGAGGCTGAGGAGCTAGCAGCCTACAGCATGACCTGCGCATCATGGCTCCCTACTGAGGCTGAGGAACAAGCAGCCTACAGCATGACCTGCGCATCATGGCTCCCTACTGAGGCTGAGGAGCCAGCAGCTTACAGCATGACCTGGGCATCATGGCTCCTTACTGAGGCTGAGGAGCCAGCAACCTACAGCATGACCTGCGCATCATGGCTCCCTACTGAGACTGAGGAGCCAGCAGCCTACAGCATGACCTGGGCATCATGGCTCCCTACTGAGGCTGAGGAGCCAGCAACCTACAGCATGACCTGCTCATCATGGCTCCCTACTAAGGCTGAGGAGCCAGCAGCTTACAGCATGACCTGGGCATCATGCCTTCCTACTGAGGCTGAGCCAGCAGCCTACTGCATGAC
This sequence comes from Cherax quadricarinatus, assembly GCF_038502225.1. Taxonomy (NCBI): domain Eukaryota; kingdom Metazoa; phylum Arthropoda; class Malacostraca; order Decapoda; family Parastacidae; genus Cherax; species Cherax quadricarinatus. The sequence continues at coordinate 12,395,798 of NC_091311.1, read as the reverse complement.
CTCCGCATCATGGCGCCCTACTGAGGATGAGGAGTCAGCAGCCTACAGCATGACCTGCGCATCATGGCGCCCTACTGAGGATGAGGAGTCAGCAGCCTACAGCATGACCTGGGCATCATGGCTCCCTACTGAGGCTGAGGAGCCAGCAGCCTACAGCATGACCTGCTCATCATGGCTCCCTACTGAGGCTGAGGAGCCAGCAACCTACAGCATGACCTGGGCATCATGGCTCCCTACTGAGGCTGAGGAGCCAGCAGCCTACAGCATGACCTGGGCATCATGGCTCCCTACTGAGGCTGAGGAGCCAGCAGCCTACAGCATGACCTGCGCATCATGGCTCCCTACTGAGGCTGAGGAGCCAGCAGCCTAGAGCATGACCTGCGCATCATGGCTCCCTACTGAGGCTGAGGAGCCAGCAACCTACAGCATGACCTGCGCATCATGGCTCCCTACTGAGGCTGAGGAGCCAGCAGCCTACAGCATGACCTGGGCATCATGGCTCCCTACTGAGGCTGAGGAGCCAGCAGCCTACAGCATGACCTGCGCATCATGGCTCCCTACTGCTGCTGAGGAGCCAGCAGCCTACAGCATGACCTGCGCATCATGGCTCCCTACTGCTGCTGAGGAGCCAGCAGCCTACAGCATGACCTGCGCATCATGGCTCCCTACTAAGGCTGAGGAGCCAGCAGCTTACAGCATGACCTGGGCATCATGCCTTCCTACTGAGGCTGAGCCAGCAGCCTACTGCATGACCTGGGCATCATGACTTCCTACTGAGGCTGAGGAACCAGCAGCCTTCAGCATGATCTGCGCATCATGGCTCCCTACTGAGGCTGAGGAGCCAGCAGCCTACAGCATGACCTGCGCATCATGGCGCCCTACTGAGGATGAGGAGTCAGCAGCCTACAGCATGACCTGCGCATCATGGCGCCCTACTGAGGATGAGGAGTCAGCAGCCTACAGCATGACCTGGGCATCATGGCTCCCTACTGAGGCTGAGGAGCCAGCAGCCTACAGCATGACCTGCGCATCATGGCTCCCTACTGAGGCTGAGGAGCCAGCAGCCTACAGCATGACCTGCGCATCATGGCTTCCTACTGAGGCTGAGGAGCCAGCAGCCTACAGCATGACCTGCGCATCATGGCTCCCTACTGCTGCTGAGGAGCCAGCAGCCTACAGCATGACCTGGGCATCATGGCTCCCTACTGAGGCTGAGGAGCCAGCAGCCTACAGCATGACCTGCGCATCATGGCTCCCTACTGCTGCTGAGGAGCCAGCAGCCTACAGCATGACCTGGGCATCATGGCTTCCTACTGAGGCTGAGGAGCCAGCAGCCTACAGCATGACCTGCGCATCATGGCTCCCTACTGAGGCTGAGGAGCCAGCAGCCTACAGCATGACCTGCGCATCATGGCTCCCTACTGCTGCTGAGGAGAGCCAGCAGCCTACAGCATGACCTGCGCATCATGGCTCCCTACTGCTGCTGAGGAGCCAGCAGCCTACAGCATGACCTGGGCATCATGGCTCCCTACTGAGGCTGAGGAGCCAGCAGCCTACAGCATGACCTGCGCATCATGGCTCCCTACTGAGGCTGAGGAGCCAGCAGCCTACAGCATGACCTGCGCATCATGGCTCCCTACTGAGGCTGAGGAGCCAGCAGCCTACAGCATGACCTGCGCATCATGGCTCCCTACTGCTGCTGAGGAGCCAGCAGCCTACAGCATGACCTGCGCATCATGGCTCCCTACTGAGGCTGAGGAGCCAGCAGCCTACAGCATGACCTGCGCATCATGGCTTCCTACTGAGGCTGAGGAGCCAGCAGCCTACAGCATGACCTGCGCATCATGGCTCCCTACTGCTGCTGAGGAGCCAGCAGCCTACAGCATGACCTGCGCATCATGGCTCCCTACTGAGGCTGAGGAGCCAGCAGCCTACAGCATGACCTGCGCATCATGGCTCCCTACTGAGGCTGAGGAGCCAGCAGCCTACAGCATGACCTGGGCATCATGGCTCCCTACTGAGGCTGAGGAGCCAGCAGCCTACAGCATGACCTGCGCATCATGGCTCCCTACTGAGGCTGAGGAGCCAGCAGCCTACAGCATGACCTGCGCATCATGGCTCCCTACTGCTGCTGAGGAGCCAGCAGCCTACAGCATGACCTGCGCATCATGGCTCCCTACTGAGGCTGAGGAGCCAGCAGCCTACAGCATGACCTGCGCATCATGGCTCCCTACTGAGGCTGAGGAGCCAGCAGCCTACAGCATGACCTGCGCATCATGACTCCCTACTGAGGCTGAGGAGCCAGCAGCCTACAGCATGACCTGCGCATCATGGCTCCCTACTGAGGCTGAGGAGCCAGCAGCCTACAGCATGACCTGCGCATCATGGCTCCCTACTGAGGCTGAGGAGCCAGCAGCCTACAGCATGACCTGCGCATCATGGCTCCCTACTGAGGCTGAGGAGCCAGCAGCCTACAGCATGACCTGCGCATCATGGCTCCCTACTGCTGCTGAGGAGCCAGCAGCCTACAGCATGACCTGCGCATCATGGCTTCCTCACTGAAATTCGACTTGTGTAACTTTTTTGCTGGAATGTGTTTTTAAAGCAAATTTTCCGATTACATGCGATTTACATTGCCTTTTATAAACATTAAAGCTGGATAAATAGTCAAAATGGGCTGATCATATTGTTTGTTAACGCATTCTGTTTTGTGACGTTGATTCCTTCCCAGATGATTATAAGTTTTGAAATTTTGTCCTGTTAAAACAGGGCAGAATTTTTCTGAACTGTTACACAATTTTTTAAATTACATAATGTCTTCTCCACGTATATCAACTCACCGTTGTTGTTTGTATAGGGAATATGATACACATCTTACTCTAAGTGATCGCCCGTTCACCGTTCTCGTGACCAGAGTGTCAAGGCTACAATACGATATTCTCAAACCAGTTTTTCTAATGAAATAGATATAATCATAATTATAATTTTAACTACTAAGCCAGGAGAAGGCCTCGGACAAATGACCAAAATGACAAATGACCAAGACCCGAGGTAGGAAACACTTCTGTTTCCTGACAAATCTTAACTAACCTAACCTCTAATGTAAATTTAGGAAGGTTACCAGAGATCTCTATTGGTAACCATATTGCAGATTTTACAGAGAACATCTTAAATTCATTTACTGATAGGGAGTAAATCTTGTAGCGAATCCATTGTCTTTGAGCCAGAGAAAAATCGTTATAAACTACTGAATCAGTACAGAGGGGTGTGAGGAACCAGGGTTGGGTAGGCAAAAGGCCAGACCACTGCTACCGCAGCCCGGGTGGAAGGTTGCAATAAGGTATTCAGAAAACAACTAGATTGGTACTTTGACATTCTACCTTACTTCAGTTTAATTTCCCTACACTCCTCTTAATACTTACACTCGAAACCTCCTTCAGCAGACCTGCTAGAGTGGACCTTACTTGGATGTGGACAAACACAGACCCGTGAAAACGTTTATGCATTATATGGGTTTCTAATTTGCAATGTGAGACCTTCATTACACCCTGAAGTTGTCGGTATTGAATACCGACAAGTTGATAAGTATGACACATGTGCAGGCGTCATCAGTCGAACAAAGAAATGAATTACACACCTAGGAACATTAGAGGATGTGGAGAGGTAGTCTGAAGTAAAAGTTCCTCACCCTTAATGGAAGACGAAGTAGCCAAAGTGGAGAGAAAGCCTGAGGTAATCATTCTCTTACCTTAAAGCAGAAGCCTGTAGCCAGAGGCTCATGTACCGGAGAGTAATGTGTAGCAGCTTGAAAATTAGGTCACACAGGTGAGTTGCGAACACTAGTGCAAGTAGGTGATGCTAAATAGTTGTTATCAATTAGGTCACACATGTGAGTTGCGAACACTAGTGCAAGTAGGTGATGCTAAATAGTTGTTATCAATTAGGTCACACAGGTGAGTTGCGAACACTAGTGCAAGTAGGTGATGCTAAATAGTTGTTATCAATTCAAGGTATCAACATACCATGGTGTTGCAGAGTCAGTAAAGTATTATAATATATTGTGTATAATAACAAAAACTTGATGAGTAAGACATGTGCAAAATTTGGTATATTTCTAGATGAATATATATATATATCAAATATAATTTCGCAAAAATCATACTGAGCCTAACGAAAAAATATATGTTGTGTTTATTTATTATTAAATTATTGTGAAACTGTATAAAATATATTTAGGTGGATTAGGCTAAAATGAATTGCGCTTGTTATGACAAGGTTAGGTAAGTTTTCTAGGGTGCTCTTTGGTACAAAATCAGTAATTTTTATATTAACATAATCGAAAAAATATATCTTCAAATGTATAAGACAAAATTTTAGAAAGAATTTTTTTAAATGAGTGCTTGATATATATATATATATATATATATATATATATATATATATATATATATATATATATATATATATATATATATATATATATATATATATATATATATATATATGCAAAACAACCACTCTGAAAGAATAAGAAATTCCAAGCGCTTTCGTGACTACTCACATTATCAAGGAACTATGAAAGTAAAGCATCCATGGAAGCTATATAAGGGGTCTGGCCGGCACCTCACTATCAGATCTGATAGTGAGGTGCCGGCCAGACCCCTTATATACCTTCCTTGGATGCTTTACTTTCATAGTTCCTTGATAATGTGAGTAGTCACGAAAGCGCTTGGAATTTCTTATTCTTTCAGAGTGGTTGTTTTGCATATTCTGAAATCACCTGTTTACTGTGATCTCATTGCATATATATATATATATATATATATATATATATATATATATATATATATATATATATATATATATATATATATATATATATATATATATATATATATATATTTATATATATATATATATATATATATATATATATATATATATATATATATATATATACATATATATATACATATATAAACAGTGAGATTCCAAGCTCTTTCGTGACTTCTCACATTATTGTTGAGTTTGAAAAAAGTAAGTCATAGCCATTCCTAGATGTTGTACTTATTAAGGGTAGCAATGAATTTAAATTTTAAATTTAATGAAAACCAACAAACCACTGTTCTTATGGCAGGAAGATGAGATATACCTCTTCCTGTCATAAGAACAGTGGTTTGTTGGTTTTCATTAAATTCTAAATTTAAATTCATTGCTATCCCTTCTTTAAATTCCTGCACCAAGGATTTCTTTGGTGCTGGGACGAGGTTAGCTCAAGATTGCAGAGTATATCTGATGACCAGCTATCATAATCTCTAATTTCTATCAACTCTGCCTAAGAGAGAGTAAATGCTCTTGATTGAGGAAAAGTGGTCAATGTACTCCCTATTTACAAGAAAAGTGTACTGAAAAATAATAAACAATTGACAAAATTTTAAAAGCATTATCATAAACAACATTAAATTTGATAATTATATAAATGAATAATTTTTAGAATAGTTTAAGCATGCTGAAACTGAATCTAAAGTCAGAATTAACCCAACTTTCCTGTGGAAAGTCTTACTTAATACATAAACATGACTGTTACTCATCACGTCTGCTTGTCAGGAAGTCAGGGAGCATCACTTGTGCTCTGGGCGGCCCAGTCCTCACACATATTTACGAAACATCGCCTTCATTTTGTACATTGGTGCTTATTTTGTTTAAATTGCATTTCTCTGCCACATATACATATTCCAATTTACATTCAATTTATTTTGCTCCATTATAAGAAATCTCTGTTTCAGATTAACGGGAACAATGAGGATACCTGACGCATATTTATGAGGATACAGTGCAAAAAGTTTACTCTATGTGCCAGTATATGGCACGAATACACTAAGTGATCAAAGAAAATTGCCTACAAACATTAGGCGATCAAACCATACCATGGACGGGAATGGAACCCGCGGTCAGAGTCCCAAAACTCCAGACCGTCGCGTTAGCCACTGAACCAGCTAGCCACAATAAGATTCATCGAACTAGGTATACTTATACACCATAGGAAGGTTAGCATAGGCACCACTATGACCATAAATACAAGTTTTTACAGACGAATCTCCAGCTAGCGTGGCCGTGACGAACTCTAGCTCAAGTCCCCTCAAAGCCGTCAACATGACTCACGAAATCGTAATGACACGATTGCAAACAAACCATACCTAGTTGGATGAATCTTATTGTGGCTAGCTGGTCCAGTGGCTAAGGCGACGGTCTGGAGTTTTGAGACTCTCTCATCGCAGGTTCTATCCCCGCCCGTGGTATGGTTTGTTTGCAATCGTGTCATTACGATTTCGTGAGTCATGTTCTAGGCGATCAGTATATGCAGTATATACTGTACTGTTTGTTTCTCTGGACTGACACAGTAGATGAAAGAGAAGCATTCATAAATGCCACTTGCAGTCCCGATGGTGTGGCGAGAACCTAAGAAAAACATGAATGGCTGTTACAGTACTTCTTCGTGGCTAAAGTGGTCGGTTTTTTTTTTGAAGAAAAACACGAACAGGATAATATATCCAGTTTGTGAGTCAGCACTGATACCTGTACCCTGCAGTGAGGACATTCCTGTACCTGTTGCTGATGACACCGAATGCCATAGAAACGAATAAATTGATAGCACTAAATTTGATGAACATGTTAAATGTCCTTTTCAGGGACTTTGACCCATCAAAGCGGAAGGCAGAACTGCGTGGGCCATGTTTACAAGAGTGGAATCTTTTTGCAGAAGGAACAAAAAATATCTCATTTTCTTGCATTTCATACTAGTTTAGCCACTTTATGTCAAATGGAGATGAGTGTGTGTTTTTGCACTTATGTGAATGGTCTTATGAAGGATCTGGGAAAGGAATACCATTATAATGAATAGAGACTATTCGTCTATTCCAGCAAAATCAATTTAAAAGCAGTGCTCCTTCACAACAGCAATGACAAGCCAACTCTATTAGTGGATTAAAGGAAATATATGAGTCCATGGATATTCTACTCAGACTAACAAAATCCTTGGACCAAAAGTGGAATATATGAGTGGGACCTAAATGTGACATGGTTAATACTTGGTCTCTGTCTTGGTTACATGGAACAGATGTGTTCACCCTAGGATCACCTCAAAGTACTTCGTGTTTTACAACGTATCCAGGATTATTCTCTGTATCGGACTGATGAAGTCACCGGTCGGCGGAGCTTCTCCACAATAAAGATACCGAAGCGTTACATATGTGCCTTATTCAACTTCAAGTTCAACTTTTAAGTAGCAATGGACATTGTTGTGCCTTCGACCCTGTAGGAACCAAGGATTCCTGGTGATATTTCTCAGTAATAACCGCTTTAAAACTACTCTTTAGAGTGCTACTGAATAGAGTAGACACTACTTGCCACTCAGTACATTCCATTGTACCACTTAAAAGTGTCTTTTCTTTGACCTATTTCATCTTATCCCTGAATCTTATGCCTAAGCCGAAGCCTGTACTTTCACATTTAATCATGCAAGAGAAGCCATGAAGACGATGGGAAACACGATGGCAGGTTACATATCCCAAATGTGAAATATGACTCCATGATTTTTGAAGCATTATGTATTAAAACAAACCATACCACGGGCAGGGATAGAACCCGCGATCAGAGAGTCTCAAAACTCCAGACTGTCGCATTAGCCACTGGGCCAGCTAACCCAGTGCTAACACGACGGTCTGGGAATTTGAGACTCTGATCGCGGGTTCTAACCCCGCCCATGGTATGGTTTGTTTGCAATCGTGTCATTACGATTTCGTGAGTCATGTTAATTATGTATTAAATATCTCAGGGAAGACAGCTAAAATGCTAACAGTACTAGGGCGCATCTCGTACCTTCTTACAAGAGAGGCAATAATGTGCTGTCACCTTAAGCATGCATCACTTCTCAGATAAACTTCCCTTCTGTCTCATCCACGGCTTCAATACGGAACAGACAACTATTTCTTTCACCTGGACCTAGTCTGAATTGATCTATCTTTTCATCAGAGCCTTCAACATTTAATAGATGTGGATAGTCTTACTGCAATGTACAAGGGCAAAGTCACCAGGTACCACGTTTGGCTCCTGTCGCGAATAGAGAGAAGACTGCTGTTGTACCACAAGACTGCTGCTGTACCACAAGACTGCTGCTGTACCACAAGACTGCTGCTGTACCACAACACTGCTGCTGTACCACAAGACTGATGCTGTACCACATGACTGCTGCTGTACCACAAGACGGGCATAAAACACCAAGCAAACAGTGGCTGTACCCTTCTTAAAAACATAACTTCATGTACGACCACTCATTAACAGAATAATTCAAGTTTTGAACATG
>NC_091311.1:12224936-12382436 GCF_038502225.1 Cherax quadricarinatus | reverse complement strand
TCCTAATTATGTTAGCCCTTTTAATACTAGCTAAGGATATCTAAGTTCGTTAAAATATATAGTGCAAAAAAAAAAGTACTCTAAGTTTATTTTCCTTAAGATTACATTTAAAATATATATCTTTTTTACGGATTTTCCTATGCTCTCTTGCTCTCACTCTACCGCTCTACCGTTTATCAAAATTTGCTGGTTGATGGGATCGAATCAAACACGTTAATCCCTTTAACCGGCTCCATTACAAACTGCTGCAAAAACAAGTCCTTGTCTAGGATCTCCGGTCAACATAACTAAAATTGAACCACTCCTTATGATTATATTTTTTTCCTAGAGCCTTCTAAAGTTCGTTCTAAGAACATAATTTCATGAACTGCAAGATATTGCTGCCAAATATATTCCATATCTGTTCCTACAGTTTTTATCGTTTTTACAAGCAGTTTTCCCACATTTGTCACACTAGGTCTCCCTCTTTCTTGTGCTGGTCTCCGTGGATAGTTTTCCCTAGTATGTAAAATTAAAAAGCATAACCTGACATTTTGAATGAAGCCAAATTTAGGTTATAATAATAATAATAATAATAATAATAATAATAATAATAATAATAATAATAACAATAATAATAATAATAATAATAATAATAATAATAATAATAATAATCATAATAATAATAATAATAATAATAATAATAATAATAATAATAATAATAATAATAATAATAATAATAATAATAATATATAGCTCCTGTACACGCAGTATATCTCTTACCATTTTTTATACTACGAATATCTGAACATTAAAATTAGATCGACACCATGCCCAGCCCTTCTAGGGTAGGGTAGGTGCCTGAGCCCGAGCCTTTAGCTCATAAGACTGTCATTCCCATTTGCCCCCTTGGGGCGGGGATGGCAGACCAGAGAGGCCTAGCTTGTGGCTAGGCCTGGGGACAGTTGGTCCCAAAGATGAGGAGGTACTTGTGTCTCCTCCCATGGGAGACTTAGGTCTCAGACACTCCCTAAAGAGGGAGTCAAAGCCGGGCCACCACTTGGGAAAAGCCCGGGCCGGGAGAATACCGGCGAATCTTTAATAATAATAAATAATAATTAAAATTAGATCGACACCATGCCCAGCCCTTCTAGGGTAGGGTAGGTGCCTGAGCCAGAGCTTGAAGCTCACAAGACTGTCATTCCCATTAGCCCCCTTGGGGCGGGGATGGCAGACCAGAGAGGACTAGCTTGTGGCTAGGCCTGGGGACAATTGGTCCCAAAGATGAGGAGGTACTTGTGCCTCCTCCCATGGGAGACATAGGTCTCAGATACTCCCTAAAGAGGGAGCCAAGGCCGGGCCACCACTTTGCCCGGGCCGGGAGAATACCGGCGAATCTTTAATAATAAATATTTAAAATGATTACTGTATTAAAACCGCTAATGGTTATAATTATAATCATGATTTTTAAAGAGGTGGACCGGTAAGCCAGCCGAAGGTCTCAGTCAGATGACCAATAGCTACAGCTGTGGGTCATCATATGACTAAGACCCGCCTCAAGAAACTCTTGTCCTGTTTCCTGACAAACATTATACCTACCTACCATTAAAATGATTAAATGCTTTAAGTTTTTCCATGTACATTTTCTGCCTCTTTATCCATTGTCTTTGCATTTATTTATAATTATTCCATGAACTTTTGATTAGCTTTGGAATGTTTTCCTCATTATTATTATTATTATTATTATTATTATTATTATTATTATTATTATTATTATTATTATTATTATTATTATTATTATTCGCATCTCCATTGCCTCTCTCTTTCCAAACATACCCACAGCTGGATCTTCCATTAGTTTGATCCTCATCCCGTCCCCAGTGAGTTTCACTAAGCCTCTGTGTTAGTCAGGTAATCCCTTACACAGTTTCAGCTTCTGTGAATTTTTACAGACCACTGTAATAAACTAAGTTGTAGTCCCCATCCGACAGATTGCTCCCTTTCCCATTGCTTCCCCATCCCTCTCCCATTGTTTCTCCAAACCCTCTACCCCATTTATTCAGCTTTGATTCATAATCTTGAGAGACGAATCCTTACCATACATACACAACACTTTTATGAAAAAAAATGTCTCTGTTGCCAATGAATTGGAGATGAATAGAATATAATACCGACACGATGCAAAAATAGACTCAAATGCAATATAAAACGTTCCTTTATTGACTACGTTTCGCCCAGACAGTTGGTTTTATCAAGTCACAAATAGATCTATTTTTCCATAGTCAATTAATTATATTCAAGATTCTTTATACAATATTTACTTAGTAATTCCGTCCAAAAGTTCTGGATAGCCATGAAATCTTTCCTCTTTCCTTCAGTGGAACTGAGCTCTTGTCATCAGTCATCAGTCATTGTAAAACCTGAATAAACTTCTTACTGTTAAGCCTCCTACTATCATGTGTATTTTTATTACAAAATTTTGAAAAAAAATTAATATCATTGTTCTACGTGAGGCTGCGTCTTCCTCTTAAATTAAAAGGTACAAATCAAGCATCAGCTTCTGACCTCCTCTGATCTGCCCTCTACCAGTAACTTGATTCCCAATCTTTTATTATAAAAGTTTTGTAGTTGGTGGGAGAGAAGTCATAAGCCCTGTCCCGGGTACAACGCAAAAGAAAGAAAATGATTTCACTATATATTGAGATTCACCGTCATGGGTGGAAGGTAGTAGTACCTGTCTGCCTGCTTGAAGTCTGTCGATATACTTCATGACTCACGAAATCGTAATGACACGATTGCAAATAAACCATACCATGGGCGGGGTTAGAACCCGCGATCAAAGTCTCAAAACTCCAGACCGACGCGTTAGCCACTGGACCAGCTGGCCCAGTGGCTAACGCGTCGGTCTGGAGTTTTGAGACTCTCTGATCGCGGGTTCTAACACCGCCAATGGTATGGTTAGTTTTGTTATACTTCATGTGGGACTATATCAACAATGACCATTATGAACAAATCTGGCTATATAAGGAAATGTATCACAATGCATTATTGAATTAAAAAATAAAAAGACACATAAATTTCATGAAACCAGAGAGTGAATTTCTAATAGACATCGATTATTTCTAAAAATATCTTCCAGTAAATAGATATTTACATTTCTTTATCAACATTTACAAGAGTTGATGCAAAGTGAAGTAAAATATACATAGCAGAATTACAGGATACAGGACCAGGACTACCGACTAAGAACGTTGTTATGGTGTACTACACTGGGTGAAGAATTTGACACATGTGCAATATATGGGAATCTTTATTGTGGACGTTTCGCCATTCAGTGGCTTTGTCGATACAAATTTAAGGACATACGAAGACAATAGAACTATATACTGGGATGCAAGACCAGGTCAACCTCCTACGAACGTGATTAAGGTATGTAATACTGGGATGTAAGAGTGACTCAACCTATGGAAACATTGGTGGAGTAATGTACAAGGATACAAAACCAATTTTATCTCGAAGAATGAGACACTTGTCAAGCATTTGTGAATCTTTATTGAGGAACGTTTCGCCAGCCAGTGACTTCTTCAGGAACAAAACAATTCTCAAGACTGACGGACCGAACATATCGACTCATCATCCACCGTTCTTCTCGATATATCCAATGTCTCATTCTTCCACTTGTCGGTTTTATAAACCCTTACATCACAGTTCTATCTCCTGTGAGCTATGAAACCGCATCTGCCTAACTTAAGAGACACCATGGTGTGATATTATACTGGGATACAGGAACCTACGTGTATCTGTTCTCTAGGAACTCTTGAGCCACGGAGCGCATGATAAATCAGTGGATCCTGTGTACTGTAATGTAGTGGCTAGGCGACATGAGTTAGAAGACATGGGCCGGGAAACATGGCTGTAAGACATGTGCCAGGAAACATTAGCTAGAAGAAATGGGATTGAAGACTTGAGCTAGAAGACATGGGACAGCAAACATGGGACAGGAAACAGGCTAGGAGACATGGGACAGGAAACATTGGCTAAGAGACATGGGACAGGAAACATAGGCTAGAAGACATGGGGCAGGAAACATGGGCTAGGAGACATGGGCTACGAGACATGAGCTAGAAGACATGGGACAGTAAACATGGGGCAGGAAACAGGCTAAGAGACATGGGACAGGAAACATGGGCTAGAAGACATGGGACAGGAAACATGGGCTAGGAGACATGGGCTACGAGACATGGGCTTGAAGACATGGGCCAGGAAACATGGGCTAGTAGGCATGGGATTGAAGACATGAACTAGAAGACATGGGACAGGAAACATGGGCTAAAAGACATGGGCCAGGAACCATAAGCTAGGAGACAAAGGCTAGGAAACTTGGGCTAGAAGACATGGGGCAGGAAACATGGGCTAGAAGACATGGGCTAAGAATCATAAGCTACAAGACATATTCCAGGAAACATGGGTATGGGGAAATGGGCTATGAAACATGGGGTAGGAGACATGAGCCAGGAGACAGGGGCTATGAAACTTGGGCTGAGGCAAAAGCTTGGAGACATTGACTATGAAGCACATAATAATAATAATAATAATAATAATAATAATAATAATAATAATAATAATAATAATAATAATAATAATAATAATAATAATATCTATAATATTTAAATATTTCTCTTTTTTTAATTGTTGAATCCTGTAAATTTCTTTCATTATTTACATTGGTGGTTTACCTCCTGATTTTTTATTATTGAGAATATTCCTTTGCAAAAGAGGATGACAAAGTTGATCCCATGTATCAGAAATCTTCCTTTTGAGGACTGACTGAGGTCCCTGAATCTGCACTCTCTAGAAAGGCGTAGAATTAGGGGGAGATATGATTGAGGTGTATAAATGGAAAACAGGAATAAATAAAGAGAATGTAAATAGCATGCTGTACAAGAATGATATGTAATACCGAGAAGATGATATTTAGACACATGTGCAACATCTGGGTATCTTTATTGTAGACGTTTCGCCATCCAATGGCTTTATCAACACAAATTCTAGGACATAATTGGAAACATTAGAACTATATACAAAAGATTAGGTAATCAGTCCCTCACCCTTGGAGTTGGTGTGGATAGCACCGTGGTCGTGGAGATTCTGGAGCATAGGCAAAGAGGTCGACGCTTATATACTAACGCCAAGTGGAAAAGGACGTGTAGCAAACGAGGGCATAGTCACTGGTAGGCGGGATTCCCCAGTAGAAGTAGGTCTGACCCAAAGAGATGTCCTAGAATTTGTATTGATAAAGCCACTGGATGGCGAAACGTCTACAATAAAGATACCCAAATGTTGCACATGTGTCTAAATATCAAATAGCATGCTAAAAATATTTAGCCTAGACAGTACTTGCAGTAATGGTTTTAAGTTGGAAAAAATCAGATTCAGGAAGGATACAGGAAAGCACTGGTTTGGTAATAGATTTGTGGATGAGTGGAACAAACTCCCGAGTACCGTCATAGATGCTAAGACGTTGTGTAGTTTTAAAAATAGGTTGGATAAATACATGATTGGGTGTGGGTGGGTGTAAGTTGGACCTGACTAGCTTGTGCTACTAGCTCGCAGTAGCACTATGGGATTGTGACTCCAGTCACAACAACAGCATAAGAGACTCCAGTCACAACTACGACAACTTCAGAGATTCCAGTCATAACAACAACAGCATCAGAGACCCAAGTTACAACAACATCAGAGACTCAAGTCACAACAACAGCAACATCAGAGACTCCAGTCAAAACAACAACATCAGAGACTCCGACTCCTGTCACAACAACAACATCAGAGACTCCAGTCACAACAACAACATCAGAGACTCCAGTCATAACAACAACATCAGAGACACAAGTCATAACAACAACAACAACACTAGAGATTCCAGTCACAATAATAACATCAGAGACTCCAGTCACAACAACAGCAGCATCAGAGACTCCAGTCACAACAACAACATCAGAGACTCCAGTCACAACAATAATATCACAGGCTCCAGTCACAACAACAACATCAGAAACTCCAGTCACAACAACAACATCAGAGACTCCAGTCATAACAACAACAACAACAACAACAACATCAGAGACTCCAGTCACAATAACAACAACATCAGAGACTCCAGTCACAACAACAGCATCAGAGACTCCAGTCACAACAACAACATCAGAGACTCCAGTCACAACAACAACATCAGAGACTCCAGTCATAATAACAAGAGCATCAGAGACTCCAGTCACAACAACAACAGCATCAGAGACTCCAGTCACAACAACAACATCAGAGACTCCAGTCACAACAACAACAACATCAGAGACTCCAGTCACAACAACAACAACATCAGAGACTCCAGTCATAACAACAACAGCATCAGAGACCCCAGTTACAACAACATCAGAGACTCCAGTCACAACAACAGCATCAGAGACTCCAGTCACAACAACAACAACATCAGAGACTCCAGTCACACCAACAGCAACATCAGAGACTCCAGTCACAACAACAATATCAGAGACTCCGACTCCAGTCACAACAACAACATCAGAGACTCCAGTCACAACAACAACATCACAGACTCCAGTCATCAGAGACTCCAGTCACAACAACAATATCAGAGACTCCGACTCCAGTCACAACAACAACATCAGAGACTCCTGTCACAACAACAACATCACAGACTCCAGTCACAATAACAACATCAGAGACACCAGTCATAACAACAACAACAACAACAACATCAGAGACTCCAGTCACAATAACAATATCAGAGACTCCAGTCACAACAACAACAGCATCAGAGACTCCAGTCACAACAACAACATCAGAGACTCCAGTCACAACAACATCAGAGACTCCAGTCATAACAACAACAACAACATCAGAGACTCCAGTCACAATAGCAACAACATCAGAGACTCCAGTCACAATAGCAACAACATCAGAGACTCCAGTCACAACAACATCAGAGACACCAGTCACAACAACATCAGAGACACCAGTCACAACAACAACAGCATCAGAGACTCCATTCACAACACCAACAACATCAGAGACTCCAGTCATAACAACAACAACATCAGAGACTCCAGTCACAACAACATCAGAGACTCCAGTCACAACAACAACAACATCAGAGACTCCAGTCACAACAACAGCATCAGAG
Organism: Cherax quadricarinatus; assembly: GCF_038502225.1. Lineage (NCBI taxonomy): Eukaryota > Metazoa > Arthropoda > Malacostraca > Decapoda > Parastacidae > Cherax > Cherax quadricarinatus. The sequence continues at coordinate 12,375,256 of NC_091311.1, read as the reverse complement.
ACTTCAGTCACAACAACAGCATCAGAGACTTCAGTCACAACAACAGCATCAGAGACTCCAGTCACAACAACAACACCAGAGACTCCAGTCACAACAACAGCATCAGAGACTCCAGTCACAATAGCAACAACATCAGAGACTCCAGTCACAACAACATCAGAGACACCAGTCACAACAACATCAGAGATACCAGTCACAACAACAACAGCATCAGAGACTCCATTCACAACACCAACAACATCAGAGACTCCAGTCATAACAACAACAACATCAGAGACTCCAGTCACAACAACATCAGAGACTCCAGTCACAACAACAACAACACCAGAGACTCCAGTCACAACAACAGCATAAGAGACTTCAGTCACAACAACAGCATCAGAGACTTCAGTCACAACAACAGCATCAGAGACTCCAGTCACAACAACAACACCAGAGACTCCAGTCACAACAACAGCATCAGAGACTCCAGTCACAACAACAACATCAGAGACTCCAGTCACAACAACAGCATCAGAGACTTCAGTCACAACAACAGCATCAGAGACTTCAGTCACAACAACAGCATCAGAGACTCCAGTCACAACAACAACATCAGAGACTCCAGTCACAACAACAGCATCAGAAACTCCAGTCACAACAACAGCATCAGAGACTCCAGTCACAACAACAACATCAGAGACTCCAGTCAGAGCAACAACATCAGAGACTCCAGTTATAATAACGAGAGCATCAGAGACTCCAGTCTCAAAAACAACAGCATCAGAGACTCCAGTCATAACAACATCAGAGACTCCAGTCACAACAACAGCATCAGAGACTCCATTCAAAACAACAACAACATCAGTGACTCCAATCACAACAACAACAACATCAGAGACTCCAGTCATAACAACAACATCAGACTCCAGTCACAACAACAACAACATCAGAGACTCCAGTCATAACAACAACATCAGAGACTCCAGTCACAACAGCATCAGAGACTCCAGTCATAACAACAACATCAGAGACTCCAGTCACAACAACAACAACATCAGAGACTCCAGTCATAACAGCAACATCAGAGACTCCAGTCACAAAAACAACATCAGAGACTCCAGTCATATCAACAACATCAGAGACTCCAGTCATAACAACAGCATCTGAGACTCCAGTCCTAACAACAACATCAGAGACTCCAGTCACAACAGCATCAGAGACTCCAGTCATAACAACAGCATCTGAGACTCCAGTCATAACAACAATATCAGAGACTCCAGTCATAATAACAACAGCACCAGAGACTCCAGTCACAACAACAACAGCATCAGAGACTCCAGTCATAACAACAGCATCAGAGACTCCAGTCATAACAACAACATCAGAGACTCCAGTCATAACAACAGCATCAGAGGCTCCAGTCACAACAGCAGCATCAGAGAGTCCAGTCACAACAACAACAACAACATCAGAGACTCCAGTCACAACAACAACAACATCAGAGACTCCAGTCATAACAACAACATCAGAGACTCCAGTCACAACAACAACATCAGAGACTCCAGTCACAACAACAACATCAGAGACTCCAGTCACAACAACAACATCAGAGACTCCAGTCACAACAACAACATCAGAGACTCCTGTCACAACAACAACAATATCGGAGACTCCAGTCACAACAACAACATGAGAGTCAAGTCACAACAACAACATCAGAGACTCCAGTCACAACAACAACAACATCAGAGACTCCAATCACAACAACAACATCAGAGACTCCAGTTAAAGCAACTTTAGACTCCAGGCACAACAGCAACAACAACATCAGAGACTCCAGTTAAAGCAACTTTAGACTCCAGGCACAACAGCAACAACAACATCAGAGAATCCAGTCACAACAACAACAACATCAGAAACTCCAGTCACAACATCAACATCATAGACTCCAGTCACAACAACAACAACATCAGAAGCTGCAATCACATCAACAACATCAGATTCTCCAGTCATAACAACAACAAGAATATCAGAGACTCCAGTCACAACAACAACAACATCAGAAACTCCAGTCACAGCAACAACATCAGAGACTCCAGTCACAACAACAACAACATCAGAGACGTCAGTCGCAACAACAACATCAGAGGCTCCAATCACAACAACAACAACATCAGGAACTCCAGTCATAGCAACTTTAGACTCCAGTCACAACAACATCAGAGACTCCAGTCATAGCAACTTTAGACTCCAGTCACAACAACATCAGAGGCTCCAATCACAACAACAACAACAACAACAGAGACTCCAGTCACATCAACAGCATCGAGATTGATGGAGATAAAAACTTAGATGGTGCTGACGAGATTTACGAGAAATTAGAATTAAATAAAGATTACAAGTTGGATGAGGCAAAAGATTTTCTCGAATTATGTTTCGTAAAAATGTTGACGTAGAATAAGAGAGTGAATAAATATATGATGTAGAAAACTAGGTGCTAATAAAGAAGTATGTGAGGTAGATGTATCTGTAGATACTGACACAAAGATAAATGATGTCAAACATCCCGGAAATGAAGAGTAGGAAGAAGATCACCTTGAAAGAGAAGAGTAAAAAGTAGCGGTAGATATTGCAGGACAGAATGATGAGGATAATGAGGTAAATGATGACACTGTAGATACTGTATAAATAGTGTATTAATGTTAGGTAAGACACATATGCAACAGTTAGGTATCTTTATTTCGAAAAGTTTCGCCTACACAGTAGGCTTCTTCAGTCGAGTACAGAAAAGTTGATAGAAGCAGAAGATACTTGAAGACGATGTAATCAGTCCATCACCCTTGAAGTTTTGAGGTGGTCAGTCCCTCAGTCTGGGAAAGAGTATTGTTCCATGATCTGAAACAATATGGCCACCTCAAAACTTCAAGGGTGATGGACTGATTACATCGTCTTCAAGTATCTTCTGCTTCTATCAACTTTTCTGTACTCGACTGAAGAAGCCTACTGTGTAGGCGAAACGTTTCGAAATAAAGATACCTAACTGTTGCATGTGTCTTACCTAATAACCTGTAGGTATTTTATACCATTTTAATGTTCATAGTGTATTAATGTTGGTAAAATTACCGACAATATGTTAGGTAAAAGGACACAAGTGGAGGTAATGTGACATTTTATTGTGGCAACGTCTCGCTGTCCAGAAGCCTTAACAAAGCTCCTGGTCAAGTCGAATCAGCTTGACAAAGCTCCTAGAGGGCGAAACGTTGCCACAAAAAAAATGTCACATTAATTGCGCTTGTGTACTTTTTCCTAACATATTGCTGTGTAGAAGTAGACGATGAATAGATAGATGAGGCAAAAGAGGAAGATTTAGAGCAAACGGCGCAGGAACATGTTATGAGGAAGAAATGGCATGTGAAGTAAAGGCAGATGTTGACGAAGTATAAGGAAACGTAGGTAACATGGAAGAGGATATTCCTGATAACCCACTCTGATATTCCTGATAACCTACTCTGATATTCCTGATAACCCACTCTGATATTCCTGATAACCTACTCTGATATTCCTGATAACCCACTCTGATATTCCTGATAACCCACTCTGATATTCCTGATAACCCACTCTGATATTCCTGATAACCTACTCTGATATTCCTGATAACCCACTCTGATACTCCTGATAACCCACTCTGATATTCCTGATAACCCACTCTGATATTCCTGATAACCCACTCTGATATTCCTGATAACCCACTCTGATATTCCTGATAACCCACTCTGATATTTCTGATAACCCACTCTGATATTCCTGATAACCCACTCTGATATTCCTGATAACCCACTCTGATATTCCTGATAACCCACTCTGATATTCCTGATAACCCACTCTGATATTCCTGATAACCCACTCTGATATTCCTGATAACCCACTCTGATATTCCTGATAACCCACTCTGATATTTCTGATAACCCACTCTGATATTCTTGATAACCCACTCTGATAGTACTGGTAACCCACTCTGATATTCCTGATAACCCACTCTGGTATTCCTAATAACCCACTCTGATATTCCTCATAACCCACTCTGATATTCCTCATAACCCACTCTGATATTCCTCATAACCCACTCTGATATTCCTCATAACCCACTCTGATATTCCGGAGTCTGTGATGTTGTTGTTGTGACTGGAGTCTCTGATGTTGCTGTTGTGACTGGAGTCTCTGATGTTATTGTTATTGTGACTGGAGTCTCTGATGTTATTGTTATTGTGACTGGAGTCTCTGATGTTATTGTTATTGTGACTGGAGTCTCTGAAATTGTTGTTGTGACTGGAGTCTCTGAAATTGTTGTTGTGACTGGAGTCTCTGATGTTATTGTTATTGTGACTGGAGTCTCTGATGTTATTGTTGTGAGTGGAGTCTCTGATATTGTTGTTGTGACTGGAGTCTCTGAAATTGTTGTTGTGACTGGAGTCTCTGAAATTGTTGTTGTGACTGGAGTCTCTGATGTTATTGTTATTGTGACTGGAGTCTCTGAAATTGTTGTTGTGATTGGAGTCTCTGATGTTATTGTTATTGTGACTGGAGTCTCTGATATTGTTGTTGTGAGTGGAGTCTCTGATATTGTTGTTGTGACTGGAATCTCTGATGTTATTGTCATTGTGACTGGAGCCTCTAATATTGTTGTTGTGACTGGAGTCTCTGATGTTATTGTTGTTGTGACTGGAGTCTATGATGTTCTTGTTGTTGTGACAGGAGTCTCTGATGTTGTTGTGACTGGAGTCTCTGATGTTGCTGTTGTTGTTGTGACTGGAGTCTCTGATGTTGTTGTTGGTGTGACTGGAGTCTCTGATATTGTTGATGTTGTCACTGGAGTCTCTGATGTTGTTGTTGTTATGACTGGAGTATCTAATGATGTTGTTGTGACTGGAGTATCTAATGATGTTGTGACTGGAGTCTCTGATGTTGTTGTGATTGGAGTCTTTGTTGTTGTTGTTGTTGTGACTGGAGTCTCTGATGTTGTTGTTACTGTGACTGGAGTCTCTGATGTTGTTGTTGCGACTGGAGTATCTGACGTTGTTGTGACTGGAGTATTTGATGTTGTTATGACTGGAGTCTCTGATGTTGCTGTTGTTGTTGTGACTGGAGTCTCTGATGTTGTTGTTGGTGTGACTGGAGTCTCTGATGTTGTTGTTGGTGTGACTGGAGTCTCTGATATTGTTGTTGTTGTCACTAGAGTCTCTGATGCTGATGTTGTTGTGATTGGAGTCTCTGATGTTGTTATTGTTGTGACTGGAGTATCTAATGATGTTGTTGTGACTGGAGTCTCTGATGTTGTTATTGTTGTAACTTGAGTCTCTTCCATCTTATTTACCTTTCCTTGTCGACAGTTTCTTCTTCACCTCTCTCACCACTATCCTCAGCACCATCTTCCTCATATACCACAATATTCTCATCTTTCACATTATCTGATAAACAAAATAGGCCTAAATACAAATCGTAAAGTATAAATTGAATCTCGAATAATAAACACTAGATAAAAATAGAGTTGAGCGAGATATCCCTTCATGATGATGCACAACTCATGTAATTTCTATGTTCATTATCGCCCAGTTACATTACCAGAGAGATAACTGAACATCCCAGCTGGTCCACACACTCTCCGCTGGACCTCACTCTCATGGCTGGTCCACACACTCACCGCTGGTCCTCACTCTCATGGCTGGTCCACACACTCACTGCTGGTCCTCACTCTCATGGCTGGTCCACACACTCACTGCTGGTCCTCACTCTCATGGCTGGTCCACACACTCACTGCTGGTCCTCACTCTCATGGCTGGTCCACACACTCACCGCTGGCCCTCACTCTCATGGCTGGTCCACACACTCACCGCTGGCCCTCACTCTCATGGCTGGTCCACACACTCACCGCTGGACCTCACTCTCATGGCTGGTCCACACACTCACCGCTGGCCCTCACTCTCATGGCTGGTCCACACACTCACTGCTGGTCCTCACTCTCATGGCTGGTCCACACACTCACTGCTGGTCCTCACTCTCATGGCTGGTCCACACACTCACCGCTGGTCCTCACTCTCATGGCTGGTCCACACACTCACTGCTGGTCCTCACTCTCATGGCTGGTCCACACACTCACCGCTGGTCCTCACTCTCATGGCTGGTCCACACACTCACCGCTGGTCCTCACTCTCATGGCTGGTCCACACACTCACCGCTGGTCCTCACTCTCATGGCTGGTCCACACACTCACCGCTGGTCCTCACTCTCACAGCTGGTCCACACACTCACCGCTGGTCCTCACTCTCATGGCTGGTCCACACACTCACCGCTGGTCATCACTCTCACAGCTGGTCCACACACTCACTGCTGGTCCTCACTCTCATGGCTGGTCCACACACTCACTGCTGATCCTCACTCACACAGCTGGTCCACACACTCACTGCTGGTCCTCACTCTCATGGCTGGTCCACACACTCACTGCTGGTCCTCACTCTCATGGTTGGTCCACACACTCACTGCTGATCCTCACTCTCACAGCTGGTCCACACACTCACTGCTGATCCTCACTCTCACAGCTGGTCCACACACTCACTGCTGGTCCTCACTCTCATGGTTGGTCCACACACTCACTGCTGGTCCTCACTCTCATGGCTGGTCCACACACTCACTGCTGGTCCTCACTCTCATGGCTGGTCCACACACTCACCGCTGGTCCTCACCCTCAGAGCTGGTCCACACACTCACTGCTGGTCCTCACTCTCATGGTTGGTCCACACACTCACTGCTGGTCCTCACTCTCATGGTTGGTCCACACACTCACTGCTGGTCCTCACTCTCATGGCTGGTCCACACACTCACTGCTGGTCCTCACTCTCATGGTTGGTCCACACACTCACTGCTGGTCCTCACTCTCATGGTTGGTCCACACACTCACTGCTGGTCCTCACTCTCATGGCTGGTCCACACACTCACCGCTGGTCCTCACTCTCATGGTTGGTCCACACACTCACCGCTGGTCCTCACTCTCATGGCTCGTCCACACACTCACTGCTGGTCCTCACTCTCATGGTTGGTCCACACAATCACTGCTGGTCCTCACTCTCATGGTTGGTCCACACACTCACCGCTGGTCCTCACTCTCACAGCTGGTCCACACACTCACTGCTGGTCCTCACTCTCACAGCTGGTCCACACACTAACTGCTGGTCCTCACTCTCACAGCTGGTCCACACACTAACTGCTGGTCCTCACTCTCACAGCTGGTCCACACACTGCTGATCCTCACTCTCACAGCTGGTCCACACACTCACTGCTGGTCCTCACTCTCACAGTTGGTCCCACACACTAACTGCTGGTCCTCACTCTCACAGCTGCTCCACACACTGCTGATCCTCACTCTCACAGTTGGTCCCACACACTCACTGCTGGTCCTCACTCTCACAGCTGGTCCACACACTCACTGCTGGTCCTCGCTCTCATGGTTGGTCCACACACTTACAGCTGGTCCTAATTCTTACGGCTGGTCCACACACTATCATAGCTGGTCACACACTCACATTTGGTAAACAGACTCACAGCTGGCCCACACACTCACAGCTGGTCCATACACTCACAGCCGGTACACACATGCTCACAGCTGCTTCACATACCCACAACTGGACCACAAACTCACTGGTTCACATACTAACTCGGAAGATGCAAACATTTATGGTGGGTCTGTTCACTCATGGCGTTTACACACAATAACATGGCAGGTTTACAGTTATGGCAGCTTCAAACAATAATGGCAGGTTCACATACTCGTGGCTTGTTCGAACCGTTATGGTAGTTTCGTATGGTCAGGAGAGGTTACTCTGTCATGGCAGTTCCGTACAGTAACTCAAGAGAAAATATTACTGTACTTCCCGGCAATCTTTACATCCCTTAAGGAAGGCTGTAACTCTCCTGGAACAATGTGCGTGTGTGTGTGTACTCACCTAGTTGTACTCACCTAGTTGAGGTAGCAGGGGTCGAGTCCAAGCTCCTGGCCCCGCCTCTTCACTGGTCGCTACTAAGTGAGTGTGTGTGTGCGTGTGTGTGTGTGTGTGTGTGTGTGTGTGTGTGTGTGTGTGTGTGTGTGTGTGTGTGTGTGTGTGGTGCTTCACTGGGGATTATTTGTTACATTTAAGATATAAGCTCTTGTACAATTCAGGGAGAATCTTACAAACACTATATGCTCTGAGGAGCAGTTCAGGGAGGATCTTACTAACAATTTATGTTATGAGAAGCAGTTCAGGGAGGATCTTACAAATATCATACCAGTACGTAGTAAGGGGCTCTTCTACGGACGGTTCAACGGTCCTTGCACGGTCTCTGAGGCCGTTCATGGAAAGATTTTACAACTCTGATGTAATCTTTATCAATGTTGGATGATCTGTTTACTTTCCTCTAAGCATGACGTAAACTTGAGCCTCCGAAATACTGCATTGCGGGTTGGGTACGAAAGCTGGTGAGTATTTGTGTATTTTTATGTGTTTGTGTATATGCGCATGTGTATGTGTGTGTGTGTGTGTACTCACCTATATGATTGCAAGAATCAAATCTCAACTTCTGGCTCTGCCTCTCAACTTGTCGTTTGCCAGATTCACTCCCTCGTAGCCTCGTGAGCCTAGTTAAACCTATTCTTAAAACTATGCATAAAGCCTGCCTCTACTACTGCTTCAAGGTTATTTCTCTTGAAGCTGTAGACATACTTCCTGACATTCATATGAATCACCTGTGGCTTTAACAAGCATCTGCGCTCTCCAACAGCTGCTTCTCGCTTCGTTAAAATAAGCCAGTAGAATGTTCTCCGGCAATATGTCTGCCACGATCCTCACTCCTACGTTTTTGTCCATGAGTGAAGTCAGCAGCATCTGTTACCTAAGATTATATTCACTTTCCGTACCTCTCTCTCTTCCCTAATTTTCATATCTTTGTATTTGTTGGAGATAAATTCAAGTAACAGCTTATCGTATTAATATTTCCTTTTGTCCTGATCCATCATACATTTTTGTTCTCCTTATTAATTTTATATTATCAGCCAGAAATGCATTAGTTTCAAATAAGATATTCTAATACACTGGTCCTAATATCTGTTCTTGCAGAGCCCATCTTATTAATCTTCTACATTCTGGCATTTCGTTTTAGACAATCACTCTTCTTCTTCATCTTCAAAAGTACTCTTTGCTCCAGTGGAAAATATTCTGTTATTACTGTCTGCTCTTCAAATTTTTTGCCCGGTATCACATGAGGTACAGTATTAGATGCCTCAAGCAATCCGAGAGAAATCCAGCCGTTTCTCTCTAGCTCCTATCTTACGTCTATTACTTATTCATAAAACTCCAGCAGGTTTGCTAGAAAGATTTGCTTTTCTCCAAGTGCTTGACCATTCTCTTTCTGATTGTCTTCTCAAATTTCTTACATAGTTTGAGCATCAGTGATACTGCTCTGTAGTTCATTGCTTCTTGCCTGTCTCCTTTCTTAATTAATTATTGGGATTATATTGGCTGTCGTCCAGATCTTTGGCAACCTCCCCACATGCATAAAGTTGTAGATCTTTGCTTGTGCTTCAGACAGTGCTTTTGCTCCCTCTAGCAGAATTCAAAAGGACACTTTGTTATGTTCAATTGTCTTTAATGCATTCAGCTCTTTCAAAAGTGTGTGCATCTCTTCTCCTTTTGTATGTAAGAGTATCCATTACCTAGTGGTGTGCCCTTTTTCCCTTCGCTCTCCGGTTTTGGGGAGACATATGGAGAGAAGGTGTTCTCTACTGAGAACACCTTCTCTCCATATGTTTTACCACTCTAATTCTGGTAATCGTCTCCAATACCTTGAATGGTATAACTTTTGGAACGTTTTCTCCTGCTCACCTACACCACTCTCAAGACTTGATGGAACGTGTTCAGCCACATCCGGAGTGTATGATGCTAAGTCTTGACGTTAAGTCCCTCTTCACTAATGTTACTTCATCTCCTTATACCCACTGATGTCTTTCTTGATCTTATTCACCTTTGTGCAGACTCTGACTCTTTTTCGTTTCAAAGTAAATTTTAATCCTAGACCTTTGGTGTTACTATGGACTCTCCTCTATCCCTTGTTCTTGCTAATCTGGAACAATGCGAAACATTTCTTCTTCCTACTATTTGTGTGCACCCTTCTCTCTGTCTTCGCTACATGGATGATGTTTTTGCTCTTTGGCCACATGACTCTAGTCTCATCCATCCATTTCTGGATGCTTTAAACTGAATGCAAAAACTTCCAATCCTAGATGTGCATGTCCATCACTCTCGGCGACAGGCCTTTTTTTCCGTTTATCGCAAGCCAATGCAAAGTGGCATGTACATCACTACTTTTCATACCAAAAGAACACATGTGCCACCTCCATCAATGTTGCACTACTTTTACTACAACTACTACTACTTCTATTAACTACAACTGCTACAACAACTATCTATATTATTCCCTCTTCTCATTCTACCTTTCTCATCCTCCTGACCCTTTTCGTAAGTATTTAAACTATGTGTTTCGTATGTATGTGTTTAGACTGATGTAATGTATGTTTTCAAATATACATAAAAAAATCAATGTTGGCTTCCTTATATATTCTTAAGTATATGATAATTGCATCAATATTTATTTTCCCTCTGCTTATCTCTCTTCTCTAAGTATAATTTCTCTTTCCCGCTCTCTGATAATATGGATATTTCTTAAAAATTAATTTATTATGTATAAGAACTAGGCTATCCAGAGAAATTGCAATTCCGAAATGAAAGTAACTCCATCTATACAGTAGCGAAAATTATGGAGCTCCCGTAGCTGACGAACCACTGATGGAATGCTTGACGATATCCGCATTGCCACACTGAGGCCTACCGCTCAGGCTGACGGATGTCAACATCTTGTAGGAACCCCTTCCCAAATGATGGACTATGACAGAGAAACATAGCTAGCATATGTTCCTACTGTGTAATTAAAATGCAGAATAGGATATCAGTACACAGAAGATGCATCTAATTTTATTTAATAAAAAAATGGTATTGCCCTTGTTTACACTTAGAATATCTTTTCAAATCGTTTGGTCAACACTTCAAAGAATTTTCGTGAGTTCTCTTTCCTTATTTGGTTGAATTACCTTTTCTTTAAATGTCGTCTTTCTTCTGATTTGGCTATAAAATAGTTTTGGTTCGGTTTTCTCTTTGCTGCTATGTCATTCTCATATTGTAGCTCAGCCTCTCTCCTTCAATTCCTTTCTGGCTTCTCTCCTCTCTTTTTAAATTCCATCTGTCTTCTGCTTTCCTTAGTTGTTTCCCCATTCTAATGTTTTTGTTTTTAGTCTCTCTGCATCTCTTTAAACTGTGTTCGTGCTCATCTAATTGTGGTTGAAAGGGTCGATTCACAGCTTCTGGCACCGCCTCTTAGCTGGTACCTACTAGGTCCGCTCTCTCCCTGCTCCCTGAGTTTTATCATACCTCTTTTTAAAGTATGTATGGGTCCTGCCTCTATTACATCACTTTCCAGACTGTTCCACTTCCTAACAACTCTAGGACTGAAAACATACATCCTAACATCCCTGTGACTCACTTGAGTCTTCAACTTGCAGTTGTGACCCTTTATTACTGTATCCCATCTTTGGAACACATTGTCTCTCTCCATCTTGTTAATTCCTCTTAGTATTTTATATGTCGTTATCCCGTGCATATTCATTTAATTTCTGGTTCTTCGACTAATTTCTTTATTTTTTTTATCCTATGCTTTCTATATTTTTTCCATTCTCTACCGCACTAGTGTGTGTGTGTGTGTGTGTGTGTGTGTGTGTGTGTGTGTGTACTCACCTATTTGTACTCACCTATTTGTGGTTGCAGGGGTCGAGTCTTAGCTCCTGGCCCCGCCTCTTCACCGGTTGCTACTGGGCCCTCTCTCTCCCCGCTCCATGAGCTTTATCAAACCTCGTCTTAAAACTGTGTATGGTTCCTGCCTCCACTACGTCATTTTCTAGGCTATTCCACTGCCTTATAACTCTATGACTGAAGAAATACTTCCTAATATCTCTCTGACTCATTTGTGTCATCAATTTCCAATTGTGGCCTCTTGTTTCTGTGTCCCCTCTCTGGAACATCCTGTCTTTGTCCACCTTGTCTATTCCACGCAGTATTTTATATGTCGTTATCATGTCTCCCCTGACCCTCCTGTCCTCCAGTGTCGTCAGGCCGATTTCCCTTAATCTTTCTTCATAGGACATTCCCCTTAGCTCTGGAACTAACCTTGTGGCAAACCTTTGTACTTTCTCTAGTTTCTTGACGTGTTTTATCAAGTGCGGGTTCCAAACAGGTGCTGCATACTCCAGTATGGGCCTGACATACACGGTGTACAGTGTCTTGAACGATTCCTTACTAAGGTATCGGAATGCTGTTCTCAGGTTTGCCAGGCGCCCATATGCTGCAACAGTTATCTGATTGATGTGTGCTTCCGGAGACATGCTCGGTGTTATACTCACCCCAAGATCTTTCTCCTTGAGTGAGGTTTGCAGTCTTTGGCCACCTAGCCTATACTCTGTCTGTGGTCTTCTGTGCCCTTCCCCTATCTTCATGACTTTGCATTTGGCAGGATTAAATTCGAGAAGCCATTTGCTGGACCAGGTGTCCAGTCTGTCCAGGTCTCTTTGAAGTCCTGCCTGGTCCTCATCAGATTTAATTCTCCTCATTAACTTCACATCATCTGCAAACAGGGACACTTCTGAGTCTAACCCTTCCATCATGTCGTTCACATATACCAAAAATAGCACTGGTCCTAGGACCGACCCCTGTGGGACCCCGCTCGTCACAGGTGTGTGTGTGTGTGTGTGTGTGTGTGTGTGTGTGTGTGTGTGTGTGTGTGTGTGTGTGTGTGTGTGTGTGTGTGTGTGTGTGTGTGTGTGTGTGTGTGTGTGTGTGTGTGTGTGTGTGTGTGTGTGTGTGTGTGTGTGTGTGTGTGTGTGTGTGTGTGTGTGTGTGTGTGCGTGTGTGTGTGTGTACTCACCTATTTGTGGTTGCAGGGGTCGAGTCACAGCTCCTGGCCCCGCCTCTTCGCTGATTGCTACTAGGTCCTCTCTCTCCCTGCCCCATGAGCTCTATCATACCTCGCCTTAAAACTATGTATGGTTCCCGCCTCCACTACGTCACTTTCTGTGTGTGTGTGTGTGTGTGTGTGTGTGTGTGTGTGTGTGTGTGTGTGTGTGTGCGTGTGGCTTGGCAATAATAGCTCATCAGAGTATATCTTCACAACAAACTACTAGGTTATTACTACCTTGCATTTATTGTTGATAACTAGCAGATATATCCAGTTTAATCACGTTTAATATAAAGCTTCTAATTTTATATTTCCCATTTATTGTGTGAGTATTCATTAAGCTCACTGGAAGTTATTCTACTTTCTATTTACATCATTTACAATCAGCTCATTAAGCTCATCCGGAAAAGTTGCAAAGATAATCTTTCCATTTGAGAAACGTCAACCAAAATTCCAAGACTACCTACAGAACACGACTTCCTCAGTTTAGGAATATGTCCTATTATTTTTATTTTCGGTAGAAAACATACGTAAGGAAAGAGTTCCAAGATAATTTTCCAGTATTTTTTAAAATGTTCAAAAATTGGATGAGTTGTACAACCTTCTGGTCTGCCTATTTTTTGCTAGATTGAGTCTAATCTTTTTGTCTCTCCGGCTTTTGTGAATGCCCCGGGAATTTTATTAAATCTTCCTTCCGAGATTTTTTGTGGTACTAATCTTGTGCACATAAGAACAGCAGAGTCGTTTTCTAGATGACATGTTCCAGTGTACATCATCCTTGGATGTACTAGTGTACATCATCTTTGGTTGTTCTAGTGTACATCATCCTTGGATGTTCCAGTGTACATCATCCTTGGATGCACTAGTGTACATCCTCTTTGGTTGTTCCAGTGTACATCATCTTTCGTTGTTCTAGTGTACATCATCCTTGGATGTACTAGTGTACATCATCTATGGTTGTTCTAGAGTACATCATCCTTGGATGTTTTAGTGTACATCATCCTTGGATGTTTTAGTGTACATCATCCTTGGATGCCACTGTAGCTTCCAGAAATGATACTACTCGACCACTTTCGCCAGTTTTATAATTATCCATTATCATTGTTTTTTTTTTTACTACGTATAACAGATTGTAATTCAGAGGAACTCAGCAATGTTGACGGTGTGTCCGAAATGTTACATGAGATCTAATTGTATATGAACGCTGTTTATTCAGAGATATCTCTTAAGTACCTTCTTCCCATTATTTCTTTAATATTTTAGTAAAAAAAATGATTGTGTAAGGCTTATAACATTCTTTGGTGCAATGGTACACAGTTACCGGATAATTATTCGATGATAAGCAATATCATTCCGTATAATTACCCTGTTTCGAAAGGTTGTTTGTCAAAGTATTTGAACGTGTCTTCTAAAGAGAAGTCTTTGCCAGTCTTTTCCACAAATAATGTATTTCGAAATATCAATGATAATGCCAGTGACAGCTGATCCTCTTGTACAATGTACATCAAGTAACAGGTTGCTGAAGTTAATCTCAGTAGTGTCCTCCAGATGCAACATCTACTTTAAGTTGTATTCTCCTTGCAAGAATAAAAAATAATCAGCTAATTGCTAAGAGTATCTTTAGTAATAATTGTATATGTAATTATAATTATACAATTATTTATCACCTAGATGATTAATAATTGTTTAATTATAATTATATATTGTAAAATTGTATTTAATTGTGAAAATAATACCCTTCACTTGCGTCGGATAAAATACTCAAATTATGTTGGTGAATTACATAACAGATTTTATGTTTTAAGGACGCAATTATAAAAGTGTTTCTGAGCTGTGGAAAGGAATCAAAGCAATATTTTTATTATCTGATGTTATTTTTATAGTTATTAGACGAGAGAATCTGAACTTTTCTTCTATAAGTGGTTTAGTAACCTGAAACAATATATATATGAAAAACCAGATGTGTACCTTAGTTTTTCCCATCCACTTACACTTGCATAAAAGAGATCTGAAGAGATCAGCTGTTAAACATAATTTTATTAAAGGTCTTATGACCAGGAGCTAGACTGCAAGGCAAACTAGGGTTTTAAGACCTACCATGAGAGAAGGCAAAAGAAAGATGTAAGCAAACAGAGTATGGCAGATAGCCAAGATCGAGAGTTGGGTAAATAAACTACAATAATGAAATGTTTCAGACGCACGCAGGCAGAAGAAATCCATCAAGCAGAAAGACAGATAATATGATCGATGGAATGAGACGGAGATACCCATTCAGGGAAGTTCAGACCTTGAAAGAAATATTTACTTTTAAATGTGGTATTTTAATATATGAGAAAAAAGGTGTACATGTGTGGTGCGTGTGTGTGTGTGTGTATGTGTGTGTGTGTGTGTGTGTGTGTGTGTGTGTGTGTGTGTGTGTGTGTGTGTGTGTGTGTGTGTGTGTGTGTGTGTGTGTGTGTGTGTGTGAAAGAGTGAGAGAGAGTCTTATGTGCATTTGACTCCACTTTGACATTTAATTATCCAAGAGAGGAAATGCCAGCTGCTCTATTTCTTACATCAGTTACCATCTTATACCTATGTCAGCCTGGGAAAAACGATGCCAGATCATATTTACCCCTGAGAAAGCACAACTGATGATGATCTATAGGCACCATGATTGAAATGCTGGAGCAGAGGTAAGAATGAATGGGAGAGTGTTTTACCCGGGGAGGAAGTTTACATACTTGGGGTGAAATTTGACTCCAAACTGATTATTAAAGACCACGTTGTAAATCTTGCAAACAAAGTGGCCAGGACGCTTACAGTACTTAGAAATCCGGTCAACAGTAGAGGCTGTAAAATTCTGTACAAGGCACAAGTACAGTTACACCTTGATTATGGGCCACTTTCTTGGACTGCCTTCCCCGTCTCATCTGCTACTTCTTGACAAAACAGAGAACAGAACAAGACGATTCATCTCTCACCTGGACCCAACCTGGACACATCTGTTATATCGCCAGAGACTTCAACAATGGAAGGACGTGGGTAGCCTTACTGTTATTTATCATGCCAATATTTTCAAAGTACCACACTTGGCTCCACTCAGAGGTCAGCGAGAAGTGAACTTCTATACAACAAGACGGGCAGCAAGCAGTACCTTAACTCTGACATTACCCTTCTCCAGAACATCACTTCATCTGATATCATATATTCCCAGGATGACTCGTGTCCGGAAAATGTTCGTACAGCATAACGGTACCAACGAAATAAAGTCAATAGATCAAATGAAATTGCTGACCCATCTTCATCCTGCTCCATATTTGTATTTTTCATAGCAATAAAAAGGCTTTCAAATGAACTGATGTAGGTAACAGCTCTTAGCTTGTAAATAAAGTTAGGAATCCTTACCCTAACCTTGTAAAACCTGTGTTAAAGAGAGAGAGAGAGAGAGAGAGAGAGAGAGAGAGAGAGAGAGAGAGAGAGAGAGAGAGAGAGAGAGAGAGAGAGAGAGAGAGAGAGAGAGAGAGAGAGAGAGAGAGAGAGAGAGAGAGAGAGAGAGAGAGAGAGAGAGTAAAAACAATTCATGGTTCTGTTTCTCGCTGTCACTTGAGTCTACTGACTGACTGACTGACTTATTCTCCGCGTCTAATATACAAATTTCCTGACATCCCTCGTAACACACGAAGTAACCATTAGCGGAATAGTACCGAATGATTTAGAATTTTTCACATTAATTCGCAAACATTTCAATTGAAATTTGCGTGTTTTGATGAAGAGTTTGTTATGCAGTCTCAATGTTCTTCACTTGTCTTCCGCTGAAGCGGCAGGATGGAGAGAGAGAGCGTGATTGGTGTTTGATGATCGCCTGACCCGCTCCCACCTAGATACTAATTACCAGGTGTACGATATCTCGGCCGCCTTGTTAGAATGCTCACTGCTCTTCAAGCACACACACACATACACACACAGGCTCGTGCGTGTGTGTGTGTGTGTGTGTGTGTGTGTGTGTGTGTGTGTGTGTGTGTGTGTGTGAGTGTGTGTGTGTGTGTGTGTGTGTGTGCGTGTGTGTGTGTGTGTGTGTGTGTGTGTGTGTGTGTGTGTGTGTGTGTGTGTGTGTGCGTGTGTGTGTTCTCACCTATATGTGGTTGCAGGGGTAAATTCATAGCTCCTGGCCCCGCCTTTTCACTGGTCGGTACTAAGTCACTCTCTCCATGCTCCATGAGCTTTACCATACCTCGTCTTAAAGTTATGAAAGGAATTTGCCTCCACTACTTCACTCTCCAGATTATTCCACTTCCTGACACCTATAAGGCTAAAGAAATACTTCCTAACATCTCTATGACTCGTCTGGGTTTCCAGCTTCCAATTGTGGCCCCTTGTTCCTGTATTCCATCTCTGAAACATTCGAGCCCTGTCCACCTTGTCAATTCCTCTCAGTATTTTATACGTCGTTATCATGTCCCCCCTATCCCTCCTATCCGCTAATGTCATCAGGATGAGTTCTCTTAGTCTCTCCTCCTAAAACATACCCTTCTGTTCCGGGACTACTCTTGTTGCAAACTTTTGCACTTTCTCCAATTTCTTGATTTGTTTGACTAAGTGTGGATTCCATACTGGTGATGCATACTCCAGTATGGGCCTGGCGTACACGGTGTACAATGTCGTGAATGACTCCTTACTCAGATGTCGAAATGCTATTCTCAGGTTTGACAAGCGCCCATATGTTTCAGCAGTTATTTCACTGATGTATGCCTCAAGGGACATGTTCGTTAGAACGCTTACCCCAAGATCCTTTACTTTAAGTGACGTTTGCAGCCTTTGGGCCCCTAACCTGTACTGCGTCTGTGGTTTTTCTTTGTCTTTCCCAATGTTCATGACTTTGCACTTACTGGGGTTAAACTCCAGGAGCCAGAGTTGTAGTCTGTCCAGATCCCCTTGTAATCTTACCTGATCCTCACCCGCTTGTATTCTTCTCATCAGTTTCACATCATCAGCGAACAGCCACATTTCTGAATCTATTCCTTCCATCATGTCATTCACGTATTCAAGAAACAGCACCGGACCTAGGAATGACCCTTGTGGAACCCCACTAGACACATGCGCCCACTCTGACACTTCATCACGTACCAACACTCGTTGGTACCTGATCCATTGCAGTAGTTTCCCTACTATTCCTGCCTGCTCCTCTAATTTTTGTACCAGTCTCTTGTGTGGTACTGTATCTAAAGCCATCTTGCATTCGAAAAAGATGCAATCTACCCATCCCTCTCTCACTTATCTTACTTCTGTTACCTTATTGTAGAACTCAAGTAGATTTATGACACAGGATTTCCCATCTCTGAAGCCGTGCTGATTGTCATGTATGAGCCCAATCTCTTCATTGTGTTCCATCACTCTTCTTCTGATCATCTTTTCCATAACTTTACATACTATACAAGTCAGTGATACTGATCTGTAGTTTAACGGTGCCTGTCTGTCTCCTTTCTTAAAAATTGGAACTACATTTGCTGTCTTCTAAGCCTCAGTTTGGAAAGATTTAATGAAGATTGTTGCTATCGGCACGCACAGTTCCTCTGCTTCCTCTCTGAGGATCCAGGGAGATATGTGTGCGTTTGTGTGTGTGTATATATATGTGTATGTGTGTGTGTGTGTGTGTGTGTGTGTACTCGCCTAGTTGTACTCACATAGTTGTGGTTACAGGGGTCGATACATTGCTCCTGGCCCGGCCTCTTCACTGGTCGCTACTAGGTCTCCTCTCTCTCACTGCTCCATGAGCTTTATCATACCACGTTTTAAAACTATATATGATTCCTGTCTCCACTACATCAATTGCCAGAATATTCCACTTTCTGACAACTCTATGACTAAAGAAGTACTTCTAACATTTCTCTGACTCATCTGAGTCTTTAACATCCAATTGTGACTCCTTGTTTCTGTGTCCCATCTCTGGAACATCCTGTCTCTGTCCACTTTGTCAATTCCTCGCAGTATTTTGTATATCGTTATCATGTCTCCCCTAACCCTCCTGTCCTCTAGTGTCGTCAGGCCGATTTCCCTTAACCTTTCTTCGTCGAGCATTTCCCTGATCTCTGGAACTAGCCTTGATGCAAACCTTTGCACTTTGTATAATTTCTTGACGTGTTGACAAGGTGTGGGTTCCAAACTGGTGCTGCGTACTCCATTATGGGCCTAACGTACACGATGTATAGAGTCTTGAACGATTCTTTACTGAAGTATCAAAACGCCATTCTCAGGTTTGCCAGGCGCCCACATGCTGAAGCAGTGTGTGTGTGTGTGTGTGTGTACTCACCTAATTGTGGTTGCAGGGGTCGAGACTCAGCTCCTGGCCCCGCCTCTTCACTGATCGCTACTGGGTCCTCTCTCTCTCTGCTTCCTGAGCTATGTCATACCTCTTCTTAAAACTATGTATAGTTCCTGCCTCCACTACTTCACTTGCTAGGCTATTCCACTTGCTGACAACTCTATGACTGAAGAAATACTTCCTAACGTCCCTGTGACTCGTCTGAGTCTTCAGCTTCCAGTTGTGACCCCTTGTCCCTGTGTCCCCTCTCTGGAACATCCTATCTCTGTCCACCTTGTCTATTCCCCGCAGTATCTTGTATGTCGTTATCATGTCTCCCCTGACCCTTCTGTCCTCCAGTGTCGTCAGTGTGTGTGTGTGTGTGTGTGTGTGTGTGTGTGTGTGTACTCACCTAATTGCACTCACCTAATTGTTGTTGCAGGTGTCGAGATTCAGCTCCTGGCCCCGCCTCTTCAGTGAACACTACTAGGTTCTCTCTCTCCCTGCTCCATGAGCTTTATCATACGTGTCTTAAAGCTATGTATGGTACCTGCCTCCACTACATCGTTCGCCAGACTGTTCCACTTCCTGTGTGTGTGTGTCTGTGTGTGTCTGTGTCTGTGTCTGTGTCTGTGTGTGTCTGTGTCTGTGTCTGTGTGTGTTTCGCTTATAAAGCTGCGCCACTGGTAAGTGGTATATGTTGAATTTTCATCCAATAGTCTTTTCTTGCAAGCCATTTTTCGATCTCCTAAGTGTTAGCATCGTCATGACTATTCCACAGACAAGGGACGTACAGGAGGTTTTGTGTAACCAGGTTGGAGGTCAAGTACTAGTCCTCTACCTCTTTTAGATTTCCACATGTATTCCACCTGTGGTAGTTGTATTTTGAAACCCTGAATAGAATTTACTAGGACCCGTATGTTTACTTTAACCCCACAACATTAGCCTCTGTCACATTGATTTCTTTACATTGCCGTTGTGAAAGAACAAACGGTAATGAATTGTCTCAGCTCATCAAAATTGTTTTCATAGCCCAGATGTTTCATAACATTATTCATATCGGTGCAGAAATACAAACTATTCTCCAATTGATAATTGCTGCCTAACTAGCATGATGCTCTTGAAAATGAGATATTACTGTTCCTTCTGCTAAATGATTCCTCTCTTGTAAACATAATTCAAGCAGTTCTGCCTTCTGCTTTTATAGGTCAAGGTCTCTGACATGGACCTTAATTTCTATTAAGTGCTAAGTGGCCATTTCAGAGTCTAATATTCTGGAGGATAACCAAAATCTTTGTTATCAATTTCTTCACTTCTGTCAAGCTCAGTGTCATAAGCAACTGGTAGAACAGGTAAAGGAGTGTCCTCAGTATGTGAGGAAAATTTTAATGCTGACTCACAATCTGGTTGTTATTTTGCTCATGTTTATTTTTGAGAAACCAACCTCATCATCAATGCAGAAACAGCAGTCATTCTGGTGGTTTTTCGGTTCTAGCCACATTAGTTGGACTACAAATGACACTGATGTACTTTTCCTCGTCAACCGTTGAGTCCAGAGCTACAGACAGTACAACATACGTGTGGAGCTCACGATTTGTCTTCAACATCTAACTTACAGCCTAAGTAGTGCTTGTGTGCAGTCTTTAAGCAATTTGTTATGTTTTTTCCTTGATCAAGTGGTATATACTGGCCACATACTTAACACCTGCTATGTGCACTCTTCAGGCATCTTCGACTCTTAATGTTAATCTCAAATGGAATTTTTTTATAAAAAAGCGAAAGAAAATTAATGTAATTACGGATATATGTGTGGCATCGAAATTTAATTTATGCAATGAAGAGTAACTTTTTTGCAAATATGTCTGGACTCTGGGCCGGCTGGAGTACGAGGCTCTTCAGCGCCTCCTAACAATTAGACATGATGCGTAAGATTCATGTTTATGAATGTAAGCAGACAGCCTCCAGGCTTCCCTCAGAAGTGTATTAAGGTTTATACTTGTAATGTAGAACCAGATATGTCAACAACATTTTACATAATGGGTTAATTATGGCTTTAGATTAAGTTTCAGAATGCTAAAAATTACCTAAAAGACTTTTATTTATAGAAGCAGGAAGTCTGTTGCTCTATTTTGCTGTTTCTAAATCAGTCTTCCATAGCAAACTACCAGCAAATGCTGGTAGAAGCAGTGTTGACGTGAACTTGGGGTAAACTAATGAAAACCATAATCAGGAAAGAATAACATTTGTCTTGACAGAAACTACTTATTAACCCGAAAACAATATGAATTTTGCAAAAAATTGCATACCTAAAATCTTTACTAAAATCTCCGATTTTATATATATATATATATATATATATATATATATATATATATATATATATATATATATATATATATATATATATATATATATATATATATATATATATATATATATATATATATATATATATATATATATATATATATATATATATATATATATATATATATATATATATATATATACAAATTGAATACACTGCTCATCCGTTATGTAAATTGGTAGTATGCAGGGGAACGTAGGTGGTGATGAGGTAATGAGAGCCTGGATATCAGACTGGAGGGAGGGAGTATGGAGGAACTGGACTCTCGTTTAGTTTACTGACCAATTTCTATTCAAGATTTTATAAGAAAAGAAAGTACACTGGAAAGGGAGCAGCTAAAGGCAACAAACCTTATGTAATTATTCAGACAAACTATGTGATGCAATGTTCATCTGTTTTATTTTCTTCCTGTTAAGCACGGAGGCTGCAAAGAGATCTCGTTCAAAGCTTTAAGACAAGAAATCTGACATCTAAAAAATGAAGAACAATTTACCAGTAAATTACAAAGTTATTTAAAAAAACTTAGCAGTGTCATGAAACTTAATGGCACGGAACGCCATTAATGTGGGGAAAAATATGTTTTTGGTGCTGTAGATCACTGGCACCCACTACCCGCTATAAATTTTAGTGTCCAAATAAGCTGGCCCTTTTCTAAATGACTGGACGAGCACTTTCCTAATTATCAAATTCAGCTAGACACAGTGCACTGAGTGCCTCGTTATAACGCGTTTTATTGCTGTCGAAACTGGAGTTAAAACAAAAATTCAAGACCTACTCAGTATGTTGTCTAGCACAGATGTACCGGTAGTTGTTGTAGAATAGCACAGATGTACCGGTAGTTGTTGTAGAATAGCACAGATGTACCGGTAGTTGTTGTAGAATAGCACAGATGTACCGGTAGTTGTTGTAGAATAGCACAGATGTACCGGTAGTTGTTGTAGAATAGCACAGATGTACCGGTAGTTGTTGTAGAATAGCACAGATGTACCGGTAGTTGTTGTAGAATAGCACAGATGTACCGGTAGTTGTTGTAGAATAGCACAGATGTACCGGTAGTTGTTGTAGAATAGCACAGATGTACCGGTAGTTGTTGTAGAATAGCACAGATGTACCGGTAGTTGTTGTAGAATAGCACAGATGTACCGGTAGTTGTTGTAGAATAGCACAGATGTACCGGTAGTTGTTGTAGAATAGCACAGATGTACCGGTAGTTGTTGTAGAATAGCACAGATGTACCGGTAGTTGTTGTAGAATAGCACAGATGTACCGGTAGTTGTTGTAGAATAGCACAGATGTACCGGTAGTTGTTGTAGAATAGCACAGATGTACCGGTAGTTGTTGTAGAATAGCACAGATGTACCGGTAGTTGTTGTAGAATAGCACAGATGTACCGGTAGTTGTTGTAGAATAGCACAGATGTACCGGTAGTTGTTGTAGAATAGCACAGATGTACCGGTAGTTGTTGTAGAATAGCACAGATGTACCGGTAGTTGTTGTAGAATAGCACAGATGTACCGGTAGTTGTTGTAGAATAGCACAGATGTACCGGTAGTTGTTGTAGAATAGCACAGATGTACCGGTAGTTGTTGTAGAATAGCACAGATGTACCGGTAGTTGTTGTAGAATAGCACAGATGTACCGGTAGTTGTTGTAGAATAGCACAGATGTACCGGTAGTTGTTGTAGAATAGCACAGATGTACCGGTAGTTGTTGTAGAATAGCACAGATGTACCGGTAGTTGTTGTAGAATAGCACAGATGTACCGGTAGTTGTTGTAGAATAGCACAGATGTACGGGTAGTTGTTGTAGAATAGCACAGATGTACCGGTAGTTGTTGTAGAATAGCACAGATGTACGGGTAGTTGTTGTAGAATAGCACAGATGTACCGGTAGTTGTTGTAGAATAGCACAGATGTACCGGTAGTTGTTGTAGAATAGCACAGATGTACCGGTAGTTGTTGTAGAATAGCACAGATGTACCGGTAGTTGTTGTAGAATAGCACAGATGTACCGGTAGTTGTTGTAGAATAGCACAGATGTACCGGTAGTTGTTGTAGAATAGCACAGATGTACCGGTAGTTGTTGTAGAATAGCACAGATGTACCGGTAGTTGTTGTAGAATAGCACAGATGTACCGGTAGTTGTTGTAGAATAGCACAGATGTACCGGTAGTTGTTGTAGAATAGCACAGATGTACCGGTAGTTGTTGTAGAATAGCACAGATGTACCGGTAGTTGTTGTAGAATAGCACAGATGTACCGGTAGTTGTTGTAGAATAGCACAGATGTACCGGTAGTTGTTGTAGAATAGCACAGATGTACCGGTAGTTGTTGTAGAATAGCACAGATGTACCGGTAGTTGTTGTAGAATAGCACAGATGTACCGGTAGTTGTTGTAGAATAGCACAGATGTACCGGTAGTTGTTGTAGAATAGCACAGATGTACCGGTAGTTGTTGTAGAATAGCACAGATGTACCGGTAGTTGTTGTAGAATAGCACAGATGTACCGGTAGTTGTTGTAGAATAGCACAGATGTACCGGTAGTTGTTGTAGAATAGCACAGATGTACCGGTAGTTGTTGTAGAATAGCACAGATGTACCGGTAGTTGTTGTAGAATAGCACAGATGTACCGGTAGTTGTTGTAGAATAGCACAGATGTACCGGTAGTTGTTGTAGAATATATACAAATTACATTTTCATTTATATTAATTATTGTGCCAATGCAAGTCTGTCTCTGTCATTTGTTTCTTTTTCTGTCCAGCAGTGTGTCCGGTGGGAGAGTTAAGAACGAGAATAAAACATTCTGTCATACTCCTTACCTCATATATCTAAACATAACTGGAGGTGCTTGAAATGATGTTGATCTTAGGCAGTAAACCTCCGCATCAACTATGAGATGTGCTGTTAGCCGCCTCTCACATGTACTCCCACGTACATCCTACGCTAGAGGTCAACTTGCATGATGTTTCTCTGCTCAGACTGCATCTTCGAGTCTCTAAACATGACACGGCGCACTAAATTAATGGTAGGGTTGAATGTTGTAGCCACGACAAAGTTATCATTGTTCGTGTCAGGAGAAGGCGTGTACGGTCGTCAGCGCTAATGATGCTCTTCTCTTAAAATATGGCCTATAATTTCTTTGGCAATTATTCCTTTCCACCAGGGCTTGAGGTAGTGCGAATGAGACACAGAGAGAGATGAGAAAAGGGAAAGAGAGAGGAGGGAAAGGAGAAAGAGAGAGAGCGAGAGAGAGAGAGAGAGAGAGAGAGAGAGAGAGAGAGAGAGAGAGAGAGAGAGAGAGAGAGAGAGAGAGAGAGAGAGAGAGAGAGAGAGAGAGAGAGAGAGAGAGAGTATTTGAGAGGAAAAAGTAGAGAAATATACGATTTGTGCATTGAGAATTTGAGTGTGGATTGTGGGGAAGGAGGAAGGGATTCTGAAACTGGAATAAGAAGTTTGGCAATTAGATAAGTTAATTAAACTATCAGAGTGCTAAAAATTCTGTATTTTATTCTATGCTAGTCTTTATTTTTGAAGTCACCATTAAGTAACCTCAAAAAAAAAAAGTATTTTTTCATCATATATAGCAGCATTTGTTTTTATCTTGAGACAAACAATTGTTTTCTTCAGACATTTAAAAAGATGTCAGCTGTATAGCAGATCATTGCCATATTCTTCAAGTACTGAGTGCCAGATTAATAATTAAATTCTATTTTTTATAGGTAGACACCAGATAAAGTTCTTCATCTCGCATTCTCCTGCATCTTGTTCCTTGTAGAAGGACTCTCAGATAAGCAGTATCCAGTAAACTCGACTCGCTAGAGACTCCTGGCTTGTGTTCCCAGACAAGTGAAACGTTAGGAGAGCTGTATTAATCTATTCTCTGCGAGCACCCAGCAGTGACTGGGTATTTGATATGACGTCACTGACGTATCATGTCCCACAGGCAATAGCGACCTGTCGCCTGCCCCTGGAAGTTGCTGGTACTGATGTGGACCTTCAGTTGATAGATCACTCTATACAAGCAGTTACTGTATCCGTCAGCGAAATTTACCTGAAGGGAGTTTTTCTTTAGTGTCGTTAGTCATATGGCCGAGATGCGTCAAGAAGCAACAGCTAGCCTGCTGTGTTACAGAATATAGCGTCTACTAACACTAGCTAATGTGGCAGCCGCTGACCTTACGGCGGCTCGACACCTGGGCTGCCTTACCGGTGCAACTCTGGTCAGCGATCGCTGTACACTTCAAATATACTTCTAATCTTTGTGGCACTCGCTATTTATCACACACACATATATATACATATATATATATATATATATATATATATATATATATATATATATATATATATATATATATATATATATATATATATATATGCAAGGAATTCGCGAGAGAATGCGAAATATACACAAACACTGATCTCTGGCTGAAGGAGACTCGAACCTACGAACCTTAGGACAAGGTACGCAGTGCTTTACCAATCTACCCACACTGGACAATACCTTGGCGTGTAGCATGAGCTACACGTTTGATCCAAGGCAGCCAGCTTTTCATCTCATCCCCTGCATGCATCAGCCTTACTAGAGATTTGAACAATATATATATATATATATATATATATATATATATATATATATATATATATATATATATATATATATATATATCATATTATGCAATAATCACGAACGAGTGATAAAAGATGCAAAACAACCATAGGGGAGTTGAATGATAGCTCTAGGCATTTCATGTTGCAAAAAGCACATATTCAGAAGTTTGCAATCTATTTCGATAGTTTTTATATACTTTATTTTTAATTTTTTTAACACGTCGACCGTTTCCCAACGAGGGAGGGTGACCCAAAAAGAAAGAAAAATACTTTCAACCCTAGGACGAAGACCTACTTACACTAGCGGATGGTTCCACTGTGACCCCGCCTCCTCCTACTTCGACTCACCTGACTACAGTATATAAGCCATATACGGTACTTTCTAGAAGAGTGATGAACTGAACACGTCGATTCCAGGCTGAGGGACTGACTACCTCACACTTCTCCTCTCCTTACCCCTTTCTGCTTTGTATTGGACTGATTAAGCCACTGTGTGGCGAAACGTTTCCTCAATAAAGATTCCCATATGTTGCATAAGTGTCTCAATCTTCAACACAAAAATGGTTGCAACCATGATGACCATAGAAACGCGTGTGTTCAACACTGGGACGATGTTAGTCACCCCATGAAATTTAGTGAGGGGTAGATTGGTCATTAAAGAAGATAATTTAAGACGACGAAAGTGTATAGAGGCTGTCCTAATTGCTCTCATTAACATTATCCATCAAAAGTCCTGAAGTTACATTATATCCAAATTGCTAATCAACCGTACGTTATCCATTCTGGAGACCGCTGTAACATGATGCTGACAGATCCTTCTCAAACCCATCCCATCTCGCCACAATTGTACTACTACTACCACTACTACTACTACTACTACTACTACTACTACTACTACTACTACTAGCAGTAATACTGCTACTAACACGCGACCTTCGACCTGGCTCCTGTCACTACATATACTCATTTCTTAGTTACCTTTGTATTAGGACTGAAGAAGTCACTCGTGGCAAACGTTTCTTTTAATAAATGTCCTGAACTGTACAAAAGAGCCTTTTTTCCACACCTTGTCGGTATCTCCACACCATTTCTCAAGCATATATTTGTATAAGTCATCCTCTCAGGTGATATGTGAGGTATGACCTGGGTTATGTGACTTGGGCAACTACGTGGGGTAAGTTCAAGCGTTGGCAGGTGATGAAGAATATTTAACGAGAGGTTCTGTGACTGTGCTCTGGTTTGGCTCTATAGAACCTCTGGTCTTGACCAAGCTGACTTCCAAGTCCTAATTGCTGGTCCTATATTTTAAATGTAGTATGAGATGGGCTCTGTCCCAGGTCAGGTGTTTTACACACGTATTAAGCTCTAGGAAAAACGTCTTAAAATCACAAGCTGTCTCTCCGTACTCTATTCAACTCAAGGAATATTATACATTCCGGTTGTGCGTCAAGAAATACTGCAGATACAGGGTTTATCCTGCCTATATCAGCAGCCAGTCAAAGATCTCATCAAATATACATAGGCAATGGGGTCGAAGAGGTATGGGGTAGGTTTAAAAATGTAGTGTTAGAGTGTTCAGCAGAAGTTTGTGGTTACAGGAAAGTGGGTGCAGGAGGGAAGAGGAGCGATTGGTGGAATGATGATGTAAAGAGAGTAGTAAGGGAGAAAAAGTTAGCATATGAGAAGTTTTTACAAAGTAGAAGTGATGCAAGGAGGGAAGAGTATATGGAGAAAAAGAGAGAAGTTAAGAGAGTGGTGAAGCAATGTAAAAAGAGAGCAAATGAGAGAGTGGGTGAGATGTTAGCAACAAATTTTGTTGAAAATAAGAAAAAGTTTTGGAGTGAGATTAACAAGTTAAGAAAGCCTAGAGAACAAATGGATTTGTCAGTTAAAAATAGGAGAGGAGCGTTATTAAATGGAGAGTTAGAGGTATTGGGAAGATGGAAGGAATATTTTGAGGAATTGTTAAATGTTGATGAAGATAGGGAAGCTGTGATTTCGTGTATAGGGCAAGGAGGAATAACATCTTGTAGGAGTGAGGAAGAGCCAGTTGTGAGTGTGGGGGAAGTTCGTGAGGCAGTAGGTAAAATGAAAGGGGGTAAGGCAGCCGGGATTGATGGGATAAAGATAGAAATGTTAAAAGCAGGTGGGGATATAGTTTTGGAGTGGTTGGTGCAATTATTTAATAAATGTATGGAAGAGGGTAAGGTACCTAGGGATTGGCAGAGAGCATGCATAGTTCCTTTGTATAAAGGCAAAGGGGATAAAAGAGAGTGCAAAAATTATAGGGGGATAAGTCTGTTGAGTGTACCTGGTAAAGTGTATGGTAGAGTTATAATTGAAAGAATTAAGAGTAAGACGGAGAATAGGATAGCAGATGAACAAGGAGGCTTTAGGAAAGGTAGGGGGTGTGTGGACCAGGTGTTTACAGTGAAACATATAAGTGAACAGTATTTAGATAAGGCTAAAGAGGTCTTTGTGGCATTTATGGATTTGGAAAAGGCGTATGACAGGGTGGATAGGGGGGCAATGTGGCAGATGTTGCAAGTGTATGGTGTAGGAGGTAGGTTACTGAAAGCAGTGAAGAGTTTTTACGAGGATAGTGAGGCTCAAGTTAGAGTATGTAGGAAAGAGGGAAATTTTTTCCCAGTAAAAGTAGGCCTTAGACAAGGATGTGTGATGTCACCGTGGTTGTTTAATATATTTATAGATGGGGTTGTAAGAGAAGTAAATGCGAGGGTCTTGGCAAGAGGCGTGGAGTTAAAAGATAAAGAATCACACACAAAGTGGGAGTTGTCACAGCTGCTCTTTGCTGATGACACTGTGCTCTTGGGAGATTCTGAAGAGAAGTTGCAGAGATTGGTGGATGAATTTGGTAGGGTGTGCAAAAGAAGAAAATTAAAGGTGAATACAGGAAAGAGTAAGGTTATGAGGATAACAAAAAGATTAGGTGATGAAAGATTGAATATCAGATTGGAGGGAGAGAGTATGGAGGAGGTGAACGTATTCAGATATTTGGGAGTGGACGTGTCAGCGGATGGGTCTATGAAAGATGAGGTGAATCATAGAATTGATGAGGGAAAAAGAGTGAGTGGTGCACTTAGGAGTCTGTGGAGACAAAGAACTTTGTCCTTGGAGGCAAAGAGGGGAATGTATGAGAGTATAGTTTTACCAACGCTCTTATATGGGTGTGAAGCGTGGGTGATGAATGTTGCAGCGAGGAGAAGGCTGGAGGCAGTGGAGATGTCATGTCTGAGGGCAATGTGTGGTGTGAATATAATGCAGAGAATTCGTAGTTTGGAAGTTAGGAGGAGGTGCGGGATTACCAAAACTGTTGTCCAGAGGGCTGAGGAAGGGTTGTTGAGGTGGTTCGGACATGTAGAGAGAATGGAGCGAAACAGAATGACTTCAAGAGTGTATCAGTCTGTAGTGGAAGGAAGGCGGGGTAGGGGTCGGCCTAGGAAGGGTTGGAGGGAGGGGGTAAAGGAGGTTTTGTGTGCGAGGGGCTTGGACTTCCAGCAGGCATGCGTGAGCGTGTTTGATAGGAGTGAATGGAGACAAATGGTTTTTAATACTTGACGTGCTGTTGGAGTGTGAGCAAAGTAACATTTATGAAGGGATTCAGGGAAACCGGCAGGCCGGACTTGAGTCCTGGAGATGGGAAGTACAGTGCCTGCACTCTGAAGGAGGGGTGTTAATGTTGCAGTTTAAAAACTGTAGTGTAAAGCACCCTTCTGGCAAGACAGTGATGGAGTGAATGATGGTGAAAGTTTTTCTTTTTCGGGCCACCCTGCCTTGGTGGGAATCGGCCGGTGTGATAATAAAAAAAATAATGTAAACATGACAGAACTGCATCACCAGAACATTTATTATGGAGGTGTTTTGCTCACTGGAAACTGTATCAGTCCATTACTGAGATTGAGAAGAGTATACAGAAATTCTGCAGTCACTAGACACGAGCACCTGTGCCTGCTACGCTTCAAGGCAAGTACGCTGCCTTCTGTCAACATTTCTTTTATTTATTTACTCCATGTGAGTGCTGAAAAAGAGTTGTGAAATAGTCAGCAATAAGAGTCGATTCAGTGAAAGACTGGGCAGTTCTAGTTCCTTAGAATTAACTGAAGTCACCTGGTAATATTTACTTAACTATGATCCTAAACAAACTAAAACTGTCAGTCTTCTGTACTACACTGGGCGTAACAAGTAATATTGACTAGCATTTATCCCACATCATCATGTGTCCATGGTAATATGGTGTATGAAGCATGCGTTAAGGCTGTCTCTCATACTTGCATTCTTATGCACATTCATGCATTGTTCAAGGTTCCTCAACATTTCCCCCCAAAGAAGCATCATTAGCAAGACCAAATAGAGTTATTTGCCAGAGAGATCCATCATTCCTCCCTCTGTCAGTGTTGCAACATCTTAGGTTCGCCGGTACACCAACTGGAGTAGACCCGGGCCAGGACATTACCGGCGAACCATATTATCATTAAAGTACAGTGTCACCTCCACTCACCGCGAGTTCAATCCCCACCCATACCATGGTTTGTTTGCAATCGTGTCATTACGATTTCGTGAACCATCCAACATCTTGAGATGAAGAAATCCACTAAACTCGCCAAGTCCCGTGCGTTTCTGTCATTCCGTTTGGTGGACGTGACAAAGTGTACATGGATGCAAAGCTCTCCCTGATGAAAAGCTCCGTTGACAAGTTGGCTCCGATAAAATAGCTAAATAAATGCAAAGGGCTTATGACCTGTCAGTATTAATCCTTCAAGTGAAACTACCTGACTTTTCCTCATTACTCCTGTTCCCCTCTGTTTCCCATGTGCTTTATAGCTCCTGTAATTCTTTTTCCTCTGTTGTTGCTCATCTGTTTGTGGCTTCTTTCTATTGTTATTCATCTGTTTGTGGCTTCTCTCTATTGTTACTCATCTGTTTGTGGCTTCTCTCTATTGTTACTCACCTGTTTGTGGCTTCTCTCTATTGTTACTCATCTGTTTGTGGCTTCTTTATATTGTTACTCACCTGCTTGTGGCTTCTCTCTATTGTTACTCACCTGTTTGTGGCTTCTCTATATTGTTACTCACCTGCTTGTGGCTTCTCTCTATTGTTACTCACCTGTTTGTCGCTTTTCTATATTGTTACTCACTTGTTTGTGCCTTCTCTCTATTGTTACTCTTCTGTTTGTGGCTTCTCTCTATTGTTCCTCATCTGTTTGTGGCTTCTCTCTATTGTTACTCACCTGTTTGTGGCTTCTCTATATTGTTACTCACCTGTTTGTGGCTTCTCTATATTGTTACTCACCTGTTTGTGGCTTCTCTATATTGTTACTCACCTGTTTGTGGCTTCTCTATATTGTTACTCATCTGTTTGTGGCTTCTCTATATTGTTACTCATCTGTTTGTGGCTTCTCTCTATTGTTTCTCACCTGTTTGTGGCTTCTCTCTATTGTTACTCACTTGTTTGTGGCTTCTCTGTATTGTTACTCACCTGTTTGTGGCTTCTCTCTATTGTTACTCACCTGTTTGTGGCTTCTATATATTGTTACTCACCTGTTTGTGGCTTCTCTCTATTGTTACTCACCTGTTTGTGGCTTCTCTATATTGTTACTCACCTGTTTGTGGCTTCTCTATATTGTTACTCACCTGTTTGTGGCTTCTCTCCTCTCTATTGTTTCTCACCTGTTTGTGGCTTCTCTCTATTGTTACTCACTTGTTTGTGGCTTCTCTGTATTGTTTCTCTCTATTGTTACTCACCTGTTTGTGGCTTCTCTCTATTGTTACTCACCTGTTTGTGGCTTCTCTCTATTGTTACTCACCTGTTTGTGGCTTCTCTCTATTGTTACTCACCTGTTTGTGGCTTCTCTCTATTGTTACTCACCTGTTTGTGGCTTCTCTCTATTGTTACTCACCTGTTTGTGGCTTCTCTCTATTGTTACTCACCTCTAGGCTTTTCTCTCTCAAACTAAAATAAAAATACCAAGGAATTACCGATTCCTAGCCACTTGTATGAGATTTACCAGCAGCTACCTAACTGTCTTCGAGAGAGAACTTGACAGGTTTCTCCAGAGATTTGTAGTACTTTGGTTAGGCGTAGGACAAGACGGGGCCACAGGGGCAAGAGACACTCGATGCCATCAAATGGTAGTCAACTGGCAGTCTTCATCCTGTTCCTTTATGCACTGAATTTGTTCATTGAACTGTTGTTTGTATGGTCGACGGACTTGTCTCTGCTGTTCTGTATTCTCTCAGCTGGGTAGTTTATGTAAATTGTAAATAAGAGCAGCCAATACTGAACCCTGAGGGACGCTGCAGGTGACTAGTCTCTATACTGATTTACGAAATCGTGAAAACACAATAGCCAAAGACAAGTGAACGGATGGGTTTCAAACCCCATGAAACTCTGTGTTCATCAAGAACTGCATGAAACCCCATTCAAGTGCCTTAAATATTCTATGGAGAGGGAGCATGTACACAGGGGACATCCCACAGTCACAAACAACAAGAGATATAGCCCCATTCCACAAAGGTGGCAGTAAAGCAATTGCAAAGAAAGGGTTCTAAAACGCAAGATCGCCAACCACCTGGACACCCAACAATTGCACAACCCTGGGCAACATGGGTTTAAGAGACGGTGAAGATTCGCGGCGCGCGGAGTAACAAAATAAATTGACGAATCTGGCAAAATTTTGGTGAAAAATCCATTGTAACACAATGTTTCTATAGCAAATTATAGCTATTTAAACATTTCTTGTAATGACTCGCCACGTAAATGTGCGCATGAACGTGAGGTAAATTTTTTAAATTTTTTATTTTGTCTGCTTTTCTTTTAATACACTAAATTTACCACTGAACAACATTACAGTGTGGGAGGAGCTGTAGCACAGTAGGAGGAGTGACGAGGAGAGGCAGGGAAAGAAATTGCTTTGTCACTGGTTTAGTCATCGGCCACAAAATGTCTTGTACCTACGCTATTATTAGTGGTGAACTGGTAAACTTTATCTGCCTATACCATTTATTCAGAAATGATAGCAGACGTAAGATAAATAAGATAAAAGCATAATAAAGACAGCCAAAATAATATTTTACATGTTAAAGCAGATAGCTTCTGCCTCTCAGCTACTGAACCGCTACCACATTATCTTGGATTCACTGGAGGACAAACAAATGCAGATGTGTTATACACAGACTGAGCAATAGTCTTCGACATGCACGTTCATGGTGTAAAAGTGCACGAAATGCGTGATAAATGAATAACAGTAAAAGTGGGTAGACGGATCTACGACAGAGTAAAGTCGGAGGCGGTTACGATGAGAAGCTGTGTTCCATAAGGTATTCGCTTCTATCCTTTTCCTGCACTTCATAGATGATACAGTGAAGTAAGCCACAGCATCGCGTCCTACTTTGCTATTATACCAGAATTTGCATGAGAGTTTCATCCACTGAGGACGCTAAATCAAGTGGGCTTTAACCAAGTCTTGAAATGGGCCACAGAAAATAACATGAAGTTCAATGAGGGCAAATTTCAATTGCTCCGCAATGGAAAACTGGAGGAAATTAAAACTTGATAGGAGTATAAAACAAATTTCAACTACACAATGGAGGGAAATACTAATAATGTCAAAGAATCTCACTTTTAAAGATGACAGCAATGTCTATATTACATCTGCTAGGAAAATGATAGAATGGATAATTAGAACCTTCAAAACTAGGGATGCTAAACTAATGATGATTCTCTTCAAATTGCTTCTTCTCTCTGTAGTACTGCTGTACACTTACGGTTCCTTTCAATGCAGGGGAAATTGCAGACAAGGAGAATATGCAGAGAAATTTCACTGCACGTATAGGTACAATAAAGTTCCTTAATTACTGGGAACAGTATAAGTCCATTGAGCTGTAGTCTTTGGAACAAAGGCAAGAAAGATACATCATAATATACACTTGGAAAATTCTAGAGGGACTAGTCCCAAATCCGCACACGGAAATCACTCCCTAGAAAACCAACTCTGCCGGCGGTGCAGCATATTCCCCAGTGAAGGGCAGGAGTGCCATGAGTACACGAACAGACAACGCAGTAAGCTGGATCGCTAGCGCACTCAGGTCACACACTGAAGTCCGGAGTTCGAATCTCCTCCGATACGGCTGGAAAATATTAGGGACGTGTTTCCATAAGATACCTGCTGTCCTTGTTCACCCATCAGTTTAAAATAGGTACCTGGGTGTTAGTCGACTGGTGTGGGTCGCATCCTGGGACAAAATACCTAATTTGTCCGAAATGTTCAGCATAACAAGGGGCTTCCTATATAGTAGTATGTCATTGATGTCAGCTATGGTCTGTATACCATGTACATGGACTTGTAGTACATAAAGATATTATTATTATTATTATTATTATTATTATTATTATTATTATTATTATTATTATTATTATTAACTGCCTTCCAGCCAGCATACATAAGGAGGACTACCAACAGACCCCTGGCTGTCTTCAAGAGGAAGCTTGACTGGCACTTAAAGTCAGTATCTGACCAGTCGAGTTGTGAATCATACGTCGGTTTGCCTGCGGCGGACAGTAACAACCAGGTTGATTAGGTCCGTATCCACCGCAAGGCCTCGTCATGGACCGGACCACGGGGCCGCTGACCCCCGGAACACTCTACAGGTATACTACAGGTATGGCAAATGAGTCGTAAAAATCGCAGGCTTGTATAAACTATAACAACTTTGAGGAGACAAGCTAGCGCTCATGCTAACCTCTCTGTGGTGTATAGAAATATACATTGATATACTTTTACTTTTAATGAGTTCCCAGGGATTTTCTACTTCTGAGCCCCGGCCATAGGCTAGGCTTGTCTGGTGCTTGCCTGGTTAATCAGGCTTTTGCTGCTGATGGTCCACCGACCAATATATCCTCCACAATCTGATTGATCTGGCACCTAGTGAAGATACTTGTCCAGTTTCCTCTCGAAGACTTGTACATTTACTCCAGCAGTGTTTCTTACATCTTCTGGTAAGTGTTCAATAATCTGGGGCCTCGGACGTTGATACAGTGTTCCTATATTGTGCACATTGAACTCAGGATTTTCACTGAGTTTATACCTAGTTAGATGAATCATGTTAGGCCAGCATGGTCCAGTGGATAACACACTCACCTTTGAGTTTAAGACTCGCTTTCCATGGGTTTAAACCCCACCTGCTCTGTGATTTGACTAGTCTCTATACTATTGTTTTTTCATTTATAAAACTTGTTCCTGTCTATCACGACTCGATACAGAAAAGAATGTTCGTTCCTGTTTCGTGTTCCATTGCTTCATTTATTAATTTCCTAGTTGTGAACTGTCTGAAACGCCTTTTGGAAGTCCAGATAAATAATGTTAGACGTTTTATCGTTGTTCGCCACTTCAAACAAGTTAGTGAAAAATGTCAGTAAATTTGTTAACCAATATCGCTTCCCTTGTGACGCTGTGTTGACGTTCATTGACTTGATTATACTCATCAATATAACTCTGAAGTGCTTATGTTTATTTTTTATTTTCTTCTATCTTCCTCATCCATGAAGCCATCCTGTCCTCGTTAACTATTTAAACACTTTCTCGTTTCTCATACCTCCATCTTCCCCTCCTTACCTATACCTCTGTTCTCTCCTCATTACCCGTGCCTTCACCTTCTCTTCCATATCCGCAGAATCTTCTCCTTACTCTTACTTCCATTCTCCACACTTTATTTATACCTCCGTCCTCTCGCATATATCTCCATACCTCCATCCCTTTCTTACTCATCCATACTCGCCTCCTTATTTATATCTGTATTTTCTTATCCATCCATAACTTTATTCTTTTCAACCTTATCTACTCCTCCATTCCCTCTCCACTCATATTCCTTATCTATTCATCCCACTTCTTCGTTCTCGCTAAATCCTTAATATAAACATTTCCACCAGATATAGGTCGAGCAGCTCAAATGTTTTGGAATATTCGCACTTTATAAGTTGTGTTCTCTGAAGGTGTATATGTATCCTGCAGCCACACAAACTTTCACTGGGAGTGCGAGAAATTCCATCCATGTTTATCCGAGAGATGAAGCTTCAGTATCGGAAAATACCTCTTTTCAACAGAGACAGGTGAGTGGAAGGGACTGCCAGAGCAAGTACTAGCCTTTGCTGGGGGAATATAAGTGTAGGGAGGAAGAGGACATGAAAGTAGGAAACGAAGGAAGAGAGAGAATGATGTAGAGAGGACGATTAAGTGAAAGACAGAGACGGTGAAAGACAAGTTGATTTGCAAGTGAAATGAAGGGAGAAGCGAGAATAGGAATAAAACACAGATTGATAATAGAGTGCAGAGTAGCAGATAGAATGACAGATATGGAATTCCATCATCATATGGATTTTTTCAAAATACATTTCTTTTATTGATAATACGTTGCTTATTATGTTCGATCTAGTTCCCAGAAATATTTTTGTAATTGTCTTTCTGAAACTTAGACATATCATTAACGGCTTTGTATTTATTATTGCTTAAAATCAATTATATATATTCTTTTCGTTAAGTTCTGATTGAATTTTGCAGATATACGGCAAAAGCAAATATTCTCTCTGCTTACTAGCTAGAAGACACCCTTTTATATTGACCAGTTTTACATATTCGGCACGACATTATATATATATATATATATATATATATATATATATATATATATATATATATATATATATATATATATATATATATATATATATATATATATATATATATATATATATATATATATATATATATATATATATATATATATGTCGTGCCGAATATGTAAAACTGGTCAATTAGCAAGAACTCATTTAAAATTAAGTCCCTTCTGAAATTTTCTCTTATACGTTTAAAGATATATTTTTTCATTAATGTTAATGTAAAGGGTTTTTAATTTTGCACCAAAAGAATCTTAGAAAACTTACCTAACCTTATTATAACAAGAGCAATTTATTTTAGCCTAACACAACTAAATATATTTTAGATTTGTTTACAATAATTTAATACTAAACAAACCCAGTGAAATATATGTTTCTCGTTAGGTTCTGCCTATTCGGCACGACATATATACATATATATATATATATCTCTTTATATATATATATATATATATATATATATATATATATATATATATACATATATATATATATATATATATATATATATACATATATACATATATATCGCCGTCTCCCACCGAGGCAGGGTGACCCAAAAAGAAAGAAAATCCCCAAAAAGAAAATACTTTCATCATCATTCATCACTTTCACCACACTCACACATAATCACTGTTTTTGCAGAGGTGCTCAGAATACAACAGTTCAGAAGCATATACGTATAAAGATATACAACATATAATTCCAAACTGCCAATATCCCAAACCCCTCCTTTAAAGTGCAGGCATTGTACTTCCCATTTCCAGGACTCAAGTCCAGGTATATAAAAATAACCGGTTTCCCTGAATCTTTTCACTAAATATTACCCTGCTCACACTCCAGCAGCTCGTCAGGTCCCAAATACCATTCGTCTCCATTCACTCCTAACACGCTCACGCGTACTTGCTGAAAGTTCAAGCCCCTCGCCCACAAAATCTCCTTTATCTTCTCCCTCCATCCTTTCGAAGGACGACCCCTAGCCCGCCTTCCTTTCCCTACAGATTTATACGCTCTCTGTGTCATTCTACTTTGATCCATTCTCTCTAAATCACCAAACCACCTCAACAAACCCTCTTCAGCCCTCTGACTAATACTTTTATTAACTCCACACCTTCTCCTAAATTTCACACTCCGAATTTTCTGCATAATATTTACACCACACATTGCCCTTAGACAGGACATCTCCACTGCCTCCAACCGCCTCCTCGCTGCTGCATTCACAACCCAAGCTTCACACCCATATAAGAGTGTTGGTACTGCTATACTTTCATGCATTCCCTTCTTTGGCTCCATATATAACATTTTTGCCTCCGCAACCACCTCAACGCACCACTCACCTTTTTTCCTTCATCAGTTCTATGATTAACCTCATCCTTCATAAATCCATCTGCTGACACGTCAACTTCCAAATATCTGAAAACATTCACTTCTTCCATACCCCTCCTTTCCAATTTGATATCCAATTTTTCTTTATGTAAATCATTTGATACCCTCATCATCTTACTCCTTTCTATGTTAACTTTCAACTTTCTACCTTTACACACTTTCCCAAACTCGTCCACTAACCTTTGCAACTTTTCTTTAGAATCTCCCATAAGCACAGTATCACCAGCAAAAAGTATCTGTGTCACTTCCCATTTTGTATTTGATTCCCCATAATTTAAACCCAGCCCTCTCCCCAACACCCTAGCATTTACTTCTTTTACAATCCCATCTATAAATATATTAAACATTGGTGACATTACACATCCCTGTCTAAGACCTACTTTTACCGGGAAGTAGTCTCCCTCTCTTCTACACACCCTAACCTGAGCCTCACTATCCTCATAAAAACTCTTTACAGCGTTTAGTAACTTACCACCTATTCCATATACTTGCAACATCTGCTACATTGCTCCCCTATCCACTCTATCATATGTCTTTTCTAAATACATAAATGCAGTGAAAACTTTCCTACCTTTATGTTTCAATGTAAACAATTGATCTACACATCCCCTACCCCCCTCTAAAACCTCCTTGCTCATCCGCAATCCTACATTCCATCTTGCCTCCAATTCTTTCAATAATAACTCTACAATACACTTTTCTTGGTATACTCAGTAAACTTATTTCTCTCTATTTTTTTTTGTCATCCTTCCCTTTATATAAAGGGACTATACATGCTCTCTGCCAATCCCTAGGTACCTTCCCCTCTTTCATACATTTATTAAACTAAAATACCAACCACTCCAACACTATATACCCCTCTGATTTTAACATTTCTGTCATGATCCCATCAGTTCCAGCTGCTTTACCCCTTTTCATTCTAGGTAATGCCTCACGCACCTACCCCACACTCACATCCTGCTCTTCTTCACTCCTAAAGGATGGTATACCTCCCTGGCCAGTACATGAAATTACCGCCTCCCTTTCTTCGTTGACATTTAAAAGTTCCTCAGAATATTCCCGCCATCTACCCAATACCTACATCTCCCCATCAACCTTACTAGAGATTTTAACAATGCAAGGAATTCGCAAGAGCAGGCGAAATATACACAAACACTGATCTCTGGCCGAAGGAGACTCGAACCTACGAACCTTGGAACAAGGTACGCAGTGCCTTACCATTCTAGTAAGGCTGATGCATGCATTGGATGAGATGAAAAGCTGTAAGCCTTCTCCCTGAAAGCTGGCTGCCTTGGACCAAACGTCTAGCGCAAGCTGGACGCCAAGGTATTGTCCAGTGTGGTGAGAATGGTATAACACTGCGTACCTTGTTCCAAGGTTCGTAGGTTCGAGTCTCCTTCGGCCAGAGATCAGTGTTTGTGTATATTTCGCCTGCTCTTGCGAATTCCTTGCATACATACATACATACATATATATATATATATATATATATATATATATATGTCGTGCCGAATATGTAAAACTGGTCAATTAGCAAGAACTCATTTAAAATTAAGTCCTTTCTGAAATTTTCTCTTATACGTTTAAAGATATATTTTTTTCATTAATGTTAATGTAAAAAAATTTAATTTTGCACCAAAAAAATCTTACAAAACTTACCTAACCTTATTATAACAAGAGGAATTTATTTTAGCCTAACCCAACTAAATATATTTTAAATACCAGCTTTATTCACCTAAAAATATGTTGGTTCTCCCTTACCATGAAAACTTGGTTGATATGCCTTCTCTTCTTAAGACTTTTAATATTAAAGTTGTTTTCAAAAATCTTGATACAGTAAATAAAGCGTTTGTTAAAGAATTCCCCCCAAAATGCTGTTGGATGTGTCTATAAGATTCCTTGTCAAATTTGCATAAAATTTATTACGGTCAAACTGGTAAAAATCTCGAACTAAGATTAAAACAACATAAATATAGCATTAGAACTGGACAAGATTCCAATGCTCTATTTATTCATGTAAGAGATTTTAACCATCCAATTGATTTTCAAAAAGTTGAGAAAGTAGTATCAAGCAAGTCCATGGTCGACAGGAATATAATTGAATCTTGTTTCATAAAAAGCAGTTTTGACAATAATATTAATATTTCCTTTGGTTTATATAAATTAGATCCATTTATAATTAATAGAATTTGGGAAGAATTTAATAATACATTGGACAAATAATAATTTTTTAAATTTCTTATTTCTTGGGTAGAATAGTTTGTTGGTGGGTTGTGTGAAGGACCTGTCTAGTTCGGCCGGCTGGCCTGCTGTCTCGCGTCAGGTGTTTCTTTGTTGTGGGATCTGATAGTGAGGTGTGGGCTACCCCTTTATATATCTTTCTTTAATGCTTTACTTTCATTGTTCCTTGATAATATGAGTAGTCACGCAAGCGCTTGGAACTTCTCTATTCTTTCACAGTGGTTGTTTTGCATATATATATATATATATATATATATATATATATATATATATATATATATATATATATATATATATATATATATATATATATATATATATATATATATATATATATATATATATATTTTTTTTTTTTTTTTTATTTTTTTTATTTTTTTTTTTTTTTTTTTTTTTTTTTTTTTTTTTTTTTTTATTTTTTTTTTTTTTTTCAACAAGTCGGCCGTCTCCCACCGAGGCAGGGTGACCCCAAAAAGAAAGAAAATCCCCAAAAAGAAAATACTTTCATCATCATTCAACACTTTCACCACACTCGCACATTATCACTGTTTTTGCAGAGGTGCTCAGAATACAACAGTCTAGAAGCATACACATATGAAGATACACAACATATCCCTCCAAACTGCCAATATATATATATATATATATATATATATATATATATATATATATATATATATATATATATATATATATATATATATATATATATATATAGAATTATTTCACATGAATTCCCTCGTCCTATTCTCCTCCTCTCCTCTCGGTTTCCTATTTATAATTTCTCTTACGCTCGCTTTGGGATGATGGAGATATCTCTTCATAAAAAATTCCATTTCTCAGGTGAATGGGATGGGCTATCCTGAGAGATGGTAATTCCCAAGTGAGTAACTTTTGCTCTGTTGCAACGAAACCTTTGAAGCTCTCGTAGCTGAAAGATTTCATCACCTCGTATGAAGCCCATCCCGTGTGATGGAATATGACAGGGAAACATAGCTAACTTTTCCTCTCACTATGTTACTCTCATGTTCATGTTCGTCCTGTTTGTCCTCATGGTCACCTTATCTATCGTTATGTTCATATTTCTGTCCTCGTGTTCTTTCGGTTTGTCTCATGCTTTATCCTGACCTAAATTATACAGATTATTTTTTTAAATAAAACTCTTTTGAGATTTGAGTGTATTTATTTCTCATAGACCTCGTTCCTCTGAGTAAATTTTGTTTGTATTACGTTAATATCGTCTAATGTACTGCACCGTACAAAAAATTGTAAGTAACCTGTACTAAAGAGTAGCTCCCAGCAACTCTTTAGTACAAGTTACTTAGAGTTTAGTACATTTGAAGATGATGAAGGTATTGTCAGGTAACAAGATGTACATGTCAACCGTACATGTCATGAAGAATTGATATTGTGTTTCTGACTCATAACTCATAACTTGCGGGCGGCCAGCAGTAACATCCTCGTTGATCAGGCCCTGATCCACCTGGAGGCCTGGTCGTGGACCGGGCCGAGGGGGCGTTGATCCCCGGAATACCCTCCAAGTAAGCTCCAGGTAAACTCCAGGTAGATTCCAGGTAGACTCCAGGTAAACTCCAGGTAAACTCTAGTTAGACTCCAGGTAGACTCCAGGTAGATTCCAGGTAAATTCCAGGTAGACTCCAGGTAGACTCCAGGTAAACTCCAGGTAAACTCCAGGTAGACTCCAGGTAGACTCCAGGTAGACTCCAGGTAGACTCCAGGTAGACTCCAGGTAAACTCCAGGTAAACTCCAGGTAAACTCCAGGTAAACTCCAGGTAGACTCCAGGTAGACTCCAGGTAGACTCCAGGTAGACTCCAGGTAGACTCCAGGTAAACTCCAGGTAAACTCCAGGTAGACTCCAGGTAGACTCCAGGTAGACTCCAGGTAGACTCCAGGTAGACTCCAGGTAGACTCCAGGTAAACTCCAGGTAAACTCCAGGTAAACTCCAGGTAAACTCCAGGTAAACTCCAGGTAAACTCCAGGTAGACTCCAGGTAGACTCCAGGTAGACTCCAGGTAGACTCCAGGTAGACTCCAGGTAAACTCCAGGTAGACTCCAGGTAGACTCCAGGTAGACTCCAGGTAAACTCCAGGTAGACTCCAGGTAGACTCCAGGTAGACTCCAGGTAGACTCCAGGTAAACTCCAGGTAAACTCCAGGTAAACTCCAGGTAAACTCCAGGTAAACTCCAGGTAAACTCCAGGTAGACTCCAGGTAGACTCCAGGTAGACTCCAGGTAGACTCCAGGTAGACTCCAGGTAGACTCCAGGTAAACTCCAGGTAGACTCCAGGTAGACTCCAGGTAGACTCCAGGTAGACTCCAGGTAGACTCCAGGTAGACTCCAGGTAGACTCCAGGTAAACTCCAGGTAAACTCCAGGTAAACTCCAGGTAGACTCCAGGTAGACTCCAGGTAGACTCCAGGTAGACTCCAGGTAGACTCCAGGTAGACTCCAGGTAGACTCCAGGTAGACTCCAGGTAAACTCCAGGTAGACTCCAGGTAGACTCCAGGTAGACTCCAGGTAGACTCCAGGTAAACTCCAGGTAAACTCCAGGTAAACTCCAGGTAAACTCCAGGTAGACTCCAGGTAGACTCCAGGTAGACTCCAGGTAGACTCCAGGTAGACTCCAGGTAGACTCCAGGTAGACTCCAGGTAGACTCCAGGTAGACTCCAGGTAGACTCCAGGTAGACTCCAGGTAGACTCCAGGTAGACTCCAGGTAGACTCCAGGTAGACTCCAGGTAAACTCCAGGTAGACTCCAGGTAGACTCCAGGTAGACTCCAGGTAAACTCCAGGTAGACTCCAGGTAGACTCCAGGTAGACTCCAGGTAGACTCCAGGTAAACTCCAGGTAAACTCCAGGTAAACTCCAGGTAGACTCCAGGTAAACTCCAGGTAAACTCCAGGTAGACTCCAGGTAGACTCCAGGTAGACTCCAGGTAGACTCCAGGTAGACTCCAGGTAGACTCCAGGTAAACTCCAGGTAGACTCCAGGTAGACTCCAGGTAGACTCCAGGTAGACTCCAGGTAGACTCCAGGTAGACTCCAGGTAGACTCCAGGTAAACTCCAGGTAAACTCCAGGTAAACTCCAGGTAGACTCCAGGTAGACTCCAGGTAGACTCCAGGTAGACTCCAGGTAGACTCCAGGTAGACTCCAGGTAGACTCCAGGTAGACTCCAGGTAGACTCCAGGTAGA
Source organism: Cherax quadricarinatus (assembly GCF_038502225.1). Taxonomy (NCBI): domain Eukaryota; kingdom Metazoa; phylum Arthropoda; class Malacostraca; order Decapoda; family Parastacidae; genus Cherax; species Cherax quadricarinatus. The sequence goes on along the minus strand of NC_091311.1, from coordinate 12,331,397 downwards.
CTCCAGGTAAACTCCAGGTAGACTCCAGGTAGACTCCAGGTAGACTCCAGGTAGACTCCAGGTAAACTCCAGGTAAACTCCAGGTAAACTCCAGGTAAACTCCAGGTAGACTCCAGGTAGACTCCAGGTAGACTCCAGGTAGACTCCAGGTAGACTCCAGGTAGACTCCAGGTAGACTCCAGGTAGACTCCAGGTAGACTCCAGGTAGACTCCAGGTAGACTCCAGGTAGACTCCAGGTAGACTCCAGGTAGACTCCAGGTAGACTCCAGGCACGTATTTGTGAAATCACAAAATATCGAAAATGAAATTACTATTGTCTTTCTTCATAGTCATATTATCATAATTACCAAATAATTAATCTTATATTATTCATATGAATAATTTCACTGAAGCATACAATCTAAAAGTAATTTTTTTTATCTCATGGCAATGGCTTAAAAACTTTCTGATAAGAGTGTGTAAACCTGTGGTTAAATTTTTGTCAAGAAACTTAATAAACAATATAGGTTAAAAGAGTAATATAAAATGCGTGAGAAGAGGCACTTACGAACCTGTGATAATATTTAGTCTGGGAGAGAATACTTAGTAATTATTAGTACTGGCATCGTTAACTGAGGACTGATTTTAATTAAATTCAGGTAGTGAATTTTATTTAGTAAATAAACAGGATGAGCTGAGGGAGCACAATTAGTTATAACTGAAAAAGAAACATTAGGTGAAATTTAACACCTAAGAGATATAAAGTTGTTCGTTAAGAAAAAACTAATCATTCAGAGGATGAGCAGCAGGAACACAGTGAACTACCGCTCACAGGATGAGCTGCGGAACATAAAATACTAATGCGTTAAGGGAGAACTGCACACTACCAATTAACTCTTCACAAGATTAGCTGAGGAGCCACAACATACTAAAACTCACAGAGCGAAATGTAGTATCACAACATATATGGGAATCTGTTTACCCGAGTCAAATTTTGCAGAAGAGATCGCGTATATGTACATGTCACCTTATCCACTCAGCCATCGATCCTACAAAGATCACGTACACAGCAGAGTTGTTCGTACACGGCAGTGTTGTTCGTGATCCGAAGACACTCGTGACAGTAGTATGCTCAAGGATTAATTTCAGCCTACTCCTGTTTTGAATACCCACCTCCACAAGCAGTCTAAATATCAATGAAACCACGGAACCAGGGTTCGACCCCACGACACACACACACATACACACACAAACACACACACACACACACACACACACACACACACACACACACACACACACACACACACACACACACACACACACACACACACACACACACGAAGTAAGATATGAGAGGGAGGGGTGGGCTGATTGCATTTTCTTGTACTGCAAGAAGGCCTTCGACACAGTTCCTCACAAGAGATTAGTACAAAAGCTAGAGGATCAGGCACGTATAACAGGAAGGGCACTGCAATGGATCAGAGAATAACTGACAGGGAGGCAACAGCGAGTCATGGTACGTGATGAGGTATCACAGTGGGCTTCTGTGACGAGCGGGGTCCTACAGGGGTCAGTCCTGCGACCAGTGCTATTCTTGGTATATGTGAACGACGTGACGGAAGGGATAGACTCAGAAGTGTCCCTGTTTGTAGATGATGTGAAGTTAATGAGGAGAATTAAATCAGATGCGGACCAGACCTGGCCAGGTTGGATGCGTGGTCCAGCAACTGGCTCCTAGAATTCAACCCCGTCAAATGCAAACTCATGAAGATCAGGGAAGGGCAAAAAAGATCGCAGACAGAGTATAGGCTAGGTGGCCAGATACTGTAAACCTCACTCAAGGAGAAAGACCTGGGGGTGAGTATAATACCGAGCACGTCGCCGGAAGCACACATTAACCAGATAACTGCTGCGGCATATTGGCGCCTGGCAAACCTGAGAATAACGTTCCGATACCTCAGTAAGGACTCGTTCAAGGCTCTATACACTGTGTACGTCAGGCCCATGCTGGAGTACGCAGCACAAGTTTGTAACCCACACCTGGTCAAGCATGTCAAGAAATTAAAGAAACTGCAAATGTTCAACAAGGCTGGTTCCAGAACTAAGGGAAATGTCCTACGAAGAAATGTTAAGAGAAAGCGTCCTTATGACACTGGAGGACAGGAGGGTCGGGGAGACATGATAACGACATACAAAATACTGCGTGGAATAAATAAGATGGGCAGAGACAGGATGTTATAGAGATAGGACACAGAAACAAGAGGTCACAATTGGAAGTTGAAGACTCAGATGAGTCAAAGGGATGTTAGGAAGTATTTCTTCAGCCACAGAGTTGTTAGGAAGTGGAATAGCCTGGCAAGTGATGTATTGGATGCAGGAACCATACATTGTTTTAAAACGAGGTATGATAAAGCTCATGGAGCATACATTCATACATACATATATATATATATATATATATATATATATATATATATATATATATATATATATATATATGTATATATATATATATATTATATATATATATATATATATATATATATATATATATATATATATATATATATATATATATATATATATATATATATATATATATATATATATATATATATATGTACTTATTATGATTATATTACCTACTAGTGCCTCCTTGTTTGAGCTGCATTGGCTGCTTATCAAGGCAAGAATTGAATGTAATCTCTGTTTATTAACATTGTAAGCCATTACATTTAACGAATACAGGTATATTGTTGATATGCCTTTTACAATGGCCTCGGGAATGTGTCTGTGAATTGCTACGGACCCTTTTAGACTGAGTTTGCCTCGTACTCTTGTGGCGAAATCATTCGCTGAAAGAACCTTTCCTGCCATATATTCTAGATTGTTCAGCAAGTTGTGGGACTCCGTTAACTGTTTGGAATTTGTTCGTGGAGTCAAATCTAACTTTAATATAGATCCATTTCTAGATCTGACGATTTTGATGATCTTTCTGTCACTCCTGAATATAATCTCAGTAATCCTCATGCACCGTTGTCGTATTTTGGTTTCTTGGGTGAATGTTTGAATATCTTGAGGCAGTACAGGCTTAGGAATTACAAATTATTATTATTATTATTATTATTATTATTATTATTATTATTATTATTATTATTATTATTATTATTATTATTATTATTATTATTATTATTATTATTATTTTCTTATGGTTTATTAGAGGTCACAGTGAATTATCGATTGCTCATAATAATATCCATGTTGCTGGACGCACTTTCGAACGCTCCCCAGTACTATGTCAGGTTGTAATTACAAACAAGTGAGGGAGGAAGGAAAGGTGTAGCGAGAACTTCGATGTTCGTCAAATACTGGGACAAAAGAGGGATTTTTTAATATATTACTTAGCTGAGTTCAACAGGTCGGAATTTTTAATGGGAATGGAAAGCATATCTATTAACTGTGATAACAAATATATTGCATCAGCTGACAAATTTACATTTGAAGCTTTTCCGCTCAGATTTTATCAGTATGAATAAAATATTGAAAGATAGATAATTTAACTAGTATGATTTGTTTTTTCCAGCAGTGAATTTTTCCATGGAATGTTGACGTTAAGATTTTCTCATAGAAGAAAATAATTTTTGACCGGGTGACCAAACTTTCTTTCAATATCGATTACAAATTGAATATCTTGAATATCGATTACAAATTGTAATCGATATTCAAGATGTCTATCAGTTAACTTTTTAACACAGATTTTGTGGTGAATTATCTTCTTGTGAAATCGTTGACTAATTATGTTGGTATACACACTGAGATGGTTATAATCTTGACTATAACATTTTAAGTGGTGGACCTGTAAGCCAGCGGAAGGCCTCGGCCAGATGACCAAAAGTTCTATCAGCGGTCATCATATGACTAAGACCCGTATCAGGAAACACTTGTCCTGTTTCTCTGACAAATGTTACCTAACCTAACATAATTAACGGTAACCCGAGCTGCACACGATCTCTAATGGCGACTGCATTGGTAAGTGACTATTTACGTACATGGCTTAGTAACCCAGCATCGTAAGCAGCATTGATTTGTCCTGCCAGACCTTGTCTCAGCAAATTTTAAAGAATATGCTCCTTTGTCACCTCTTATGCCAACGAAATGCAATTTCATTAGAGAATCAAGACTCATGAAATCCTAATAACACGATTGTAAAGATATCACAGAGAGGATCCAGCTTGAACCAACGTTGGCAATAGTGTTATCACGGTGGCTACAACAAAGCCACAATCACGCTCGTGAGGGATCGTCTGTAAGAACCCGAAAAAAGTACTGGAATAATACATATATAACCCGCACATAGGGGAGAAAAGCTTACGAGTACGTTTCGGTCCGACTTGAACCATTCACAAGCAACAGTGAGAGAAGTGAGTCAGTGTATATACTGGCTGGACCAATACGTCGTCAAAAGGTTTTCTTTATATATGCGGGTTATTTGTGTACCATCCTGCATTTGTCATTTGGAGAGTTGAACTCAGTTACAGTTTCCTGTGGGAAGACATCGCTTTCACTTATCCCTTTAATCTTAAGTGATATTATCCTGCAACATTTCACTTTTGTTCCTAATAGTTTGAAGGTTCATGCTAGAATTGCAACACTAGTTATTCAGTCTTCCCTCATTGCTACTCTTACAAAAAAAATATCTCCACATGCCATGGAAAGAATTAATATCATGTCTCGGTTCTCTTTAGTATATTCTCTAAGGTTTCGTTATTTCCCATTAGCGTATTTATTAATATCTTGATAATATAAAACATGCCTGAGTGATGCAAAATATTCAGATGATCTGATTATTTTAACACCCAGTATCAAACAGTTTGCTAATTCTGTCCAACAGTCTTATCTCACCCCTACCACAGTGATTTCAACCACAGGGAGATCGACTGGGAAAACCTGGAGTCACATGGGGGTCCCGAAACATGGAGAGCCAGGATGTTGGACGTGGTGCTGGAAAACCTCATGCACCAACATGTTAAAGACACTACCAGAGTGAGAGGGGAGGATGAACCAGCAAGATTGGACCTTGTGTTCACCCTGGGCAGCTCAGACATTGAGGACATCAAGTATGAGAGTCCCCTAGGAGCTAGCGACCACGTGGTTCTGTGCTTTGAATACATAGTAGAGCTGCGAGTGGAGAGAATAACAGGAGTTGAATGGGAAAAGCCTGACTATAAAAGAGGGGACTACATAGGGTTGAAGAACTTCCTGCGGGAGGTCCAGTGGGACAGAGAACTGGCAGGAAAGCCAGTAAATGAAATGATGGAATGGATGAATAATAGGCTCAAATATCTACTAGGGCATAAGAAAGGAATTTATAGGCGTATCAAAAGAGGTGAGGGTCATCTTATGAATCAGTATATTGACATTAAGAGGGACATTAAAAAGGGGATAAGAAAAGCTAAAAGGGACTATGAAATTAAAGTTGCTAGGGATTCTAAAACTAACCCAAAAAGTTTTTTCCAGGTCTATAGAACAAAAGTTAGAGATAAGATAGGTCCCCTTAAAAATAACTATGGGCACCTTACTGACAAAGAGAATGAAATGTGCTTGATTTTAAATAATTATTTTCTCTCAGTTTTTACACAGGAAGACACTAACAATATTCCAGTAATTAATTTTTACAGTGGGCTAGAAGAAGATAAATTATGTAACATCACAGTCACTAGTGAGATGGTTGTGAAGCAGATAGACAGACTGAAGCAAAATAAGTCGCCGGGTCCTGATGAGGTTTTTTCAAGGGTTCTTAAGGAATGCAAAATGGAACTCTGTGAACCATTAACTAATATTTTTAATTTATCTCTTCAAATTGGTGTAGTGTCTGATATGTGGAAGATGGCTAATGTAACTCCTATTTTTAAAACAGGGGACAAGTCGTTACCGTCAAATTACCGCCCAATAAGCCTGACCTCAACTGTAGGCAAATTACTAGAGTCAATTATAGCTGAGATTATAAGAAGCCATCTCGATAAGCATAGCTTGTTTAATGATACTCAGCATGGATTCACAAGAGGCCGGTCTTGTCTAACTAATTTATTAACTTTCTTCAGTAAAGCTTTTGAGGCTGTTGACGACAATAAAGAATTTGATATTATTTACTTAGATTTTAGTAAGGCTTTTGATAGAGTTCCGCTCCATAGACTGTTAAAGAAAGTGGCAGCTCATGGCATTGGGGGAAAAGTGCTCTCGTGGATCGAGTCATGGCTCACTGACAGGAAGCAGAGAGTGTCCATAAATGGGGTTAAATCCGAGTGGGGATCAGTAACAAGTGGCGTTCCACAGGGATCAGTCTTGGGCCCGTTGTTGTTTATAATATAAATCAATGATCTTGATGAGGGAATTACTAGTGATATGAGCAAATTCGCCGATGACACAAAGATAGGTAGGAAAATTGATTCAAACGTAGATGTTATGGAACTTCAGGAGGATTTAAACAAACTCTATTCTTGGTCAGAAAAGTGGCAGATGCAGTTCAATGTAGATAAATGCAAGGTTCTGAAGCTTGGGAGTGCCCATAACCCTAGTACTTATAAGTTAAATGATGTAGAACTTAGCCATACAGATTGCGAAAAGGACTTGGGGGTTATGGTGAGCAGCAACCTTAAACCAAGGCAGCAATGCCTAAGCGTACGTAATAAGGCAAATAGATTACTGGGATTTATATCAAGAAGTGTAAGCAACAGAAGTCCAGAGGTCATACTGCAGCTTTATACATCATTAGTAAGGCCTCACCTAGATTATGCAGCTCAGTTCTGGTCTCCGTATTACAAAATGGACATAAATTCGTTAGAAAACATTCAGCGTAGGATGACTAAATTAATACATAGCATTAGAAATCTTCCTTATGAAGAAAGATTGAAGACTCTTAAGTTACATTCACTTGTTAGACGAAGAATGAGGGGAGACCTGATCGAAGTGTATAAGTGGAAGATAGGTATTAATAAAGGGGATATTAATAGGGTCTTGAGGATGTCTCTCCAAGATAGAACCCGCAGTAATGGATTTAAATTAGATAAGTTTAGATTTAGAAAGGACATAGGAAAGTATTGGTTTGGAAATAGGGTAGTTGATGAGTGGAACAGTCTACCTAGTTGGGTTATTGAGGCTGGGACTTTGGGTAGTTTCAAATCTAGGTTGGATAAGTACATGAGTGGGAGGGGTTGGATTTGAGTGGGACTTTCACATCAGAGCTTATTTCTTGGGTGGCATTGAAAATTGGGTTGGGCAAATGTTTTGTTAGCGGGATGAATTGTAAAGGACCTGCCTAGTATGGGCCAGCAGGCCTCCTGCAGTGTTCCTCCTTTCTTATGTTCTTATGTTCTTATGTAACAACAAAATGCAAGGAGGCAGTGGAAAAGTTTATTCCCAAGGGCAACAGTAACAACGGGAAGACCGGAACGAGCCCCTGGTTTACCCGACGGTGTAAGGAGGCAAAAACAAAGTGCAATAGAGAATGGAAAAAGTACAGAAGGCAGAGAACACACGAAAATAGGGAGATCAGTCGCAGAGCCAGGAATGAGTACGCACAGGTAAGGAGGGAGGCCCAGCGACAGTATGAAAATGACATAGCATCGAGAATCAAGACTGACCCGAAACTGTTGTATAGCCACATCAGGAGGAAGACAACAGTCAAAGACCAGGTGATCAGATTAAGGACAGAAGGTGGAGAACTCACAAGAAATGATCAGGAGGTATGTGAGGAGCTGAACAGGAGATTTAAGGAAGTTTTTACAGTAGAGACAGGAAGGGCTGTGGGAAGACAGCACAGAAGGGAACATCAAGAGGGAATATACCAACAAATGTTGGATGACATACGAACAACTGAGGAGGAGGTGAAGAAGCTCTTAAGTGACCTTGACACCTCAAAGGCAATGGGACCGGACAACATCTCCCCATGGGTCCTTAGAGAAGGAGCAGACATGCTGTGCGTGCCTCTAACCACAATCTTCAACACATCCCTTGAAACTGGGCAACTACCTGAGAAATGGAAGACAGCTAATGTAGTCCCCATATTTAAGAAAGGAAACAGAAACGAGGCACTAAACTACAGACCTGTGTCTCTGACATGTATTGTGTGCAAAGTCATGGAGAAGATTATCAGGAGGAGAGTGGTCGAACACCTGGAAAGGAACAAGATTATAAATGAAAACCAGCATGGGTTCATGGAAGGCAAATCCTGTATCACAAACCTCCTGGAGTTTTATGACAAGGTAACAGAAGTAAGACACGAGAGAGAGGGGTGGGTAGATTGCGTTTTCCTAGACTGCAGGAAGGCCTTTGGCACAGTTCCCCACAAGAGATTAGTGCAGAAGCTGGAGGATCAGGCGCATGTAAAAGGGAGGACACTGCAATGGATAAGGGAATACCTGACAGGGAGGCAGCAACGAGTCATGGTACGTGAAGAGGTATCACAGTGGGCGCCTGTTACGAGCGGGGTCCCACAGGGGTCAGTTCTAGGACCAGTGCTATTTTTGATATATGTGAACGACATGATGGAAGGCATAGACTCTGAGGTGTCCCTGTTCGCAGATGATGTGAAGTTGATGAGAAGAATTAAATCGGACGAGGATGAGGCAGGACTGCAAAGAGACCTGGAGAGGCTGGACATGTGGTCCAGTAACTGGCTTCTCTAATTCAATCCAGCCAAATGCAAAGTCATGAAGATTGGGGAGGGGCAAATTGACCGCAGACAGAGTATAGGCTAGGTGGACAAAGACTACAGACCTCACTCAGAGAGAAAGACCTTGGGGTGACCATAACACCGAGCACATCACCGGAGGCACACATCAACCAAATAACTGCTGCAGCATACGGGCGCCTGGCAAACCTGAGAATAGCGTTCCGATACCTTAATAAGGAATCATTCAAGACACTGTACACTGTGTATGTTAGGCCCATACTGGAGTATGCAGCACCAGTCTGGAACCCACACCTGGTCAAGCACGTCAAGAAGTTAGAGAAAGTACAAAGGTTTGCAACAAGGCTAGTCCCAGAGCTCAAGGGAATGTCGTACGAGGAATGGTTAAGGGAAATCGGACTGACGACACTGGAGGACAGAAGGGTCAGGGGAGACATGATAACGACATACAAGATACTGCGGGGAATAGACAAGGTGGACAGAGATAGGATGTACCAGAGAGGGGACACAGGGACAAGGGGTCACAACTGGAAGCTGAAGACTCAGACGAGTCACAGGGACTTTAGGAAGTATTTCTTCAGTCATAGAGTTGTCAGCAAGTGGAATAGCCTAGCAAGTGAAGTAGTAGAGGCAGGAACCATACATAGTTTTAAGAAGAGGTATGACAAAGCTCAGGAAGCAGAGAGAGAGAGGACCCAGTAGCGATCAGTGAAGAGGCGGGGCCTGGAGCTGAGTCTCGACCCCTGCAACCACAATTAGGTGAATTAGGTGAGTACACACACACACTCCACAAACACAAACACACACACACACACACACACACACACACACACACACACACACACACACACACACACACACACACACACACACACACACACACACAGCGAAGAGGCGGGGCCAGGAGCTGTGACTCGACCCCTGCAACCACAAATAGGTGAGTACAAATAGGTGAGTACACACACACACACACACACAGGGCCAGGAGCTCGGACTCGACCCCCGCAACCTCAACTAGGTGAGTACACACACACACACACACACAACACTGGAAGGACAGGAGAGATAGGGGGGATATGATAGCGACATATAAAATACTGAGAGGAATGGACGAGGTGGACAGAGACAGGATGTTCCAGAGATGGGACACAGGAACAAGGGAACACAGTTGGAAGTTGAAGACACAGATGAATCACAGGGATGTTAGGAAGTATTTCTTCAGCCACAGAGTAGTCAGAAAGTGGAATAGTTTGGGAAGCGATGTAGTGGAGGCGGGATCCATACATAGCTTTAAGCAGAGGTATGATAAAGCTCACGGTTCAGGGAGAGTGACCCAGTAGCGACCAGTGAAGAGGCGGGGCCAGGAGCTGTGAATTTACTTCTGTAACTACAACTAGGTGAGTGCACGTGCGCACACACACACACACACACACACACACACACACACACACACATAAACACACAGGGACACGTAGACACGCAACTTGTCTAGTGCGTCATCCTGCCATATATTTAGTTAGATATAATTAAATATCAATTATCTTTGGCATTAAATGTCAGTGAGGCTAAAACTTTGGGTAGCTTAGATAGATGCGTAAGTGAAAGTTGTTGAATATGGTTTGTGCTGCCTGGCTTAGACCGGTGAGTATTTTTCCAGTGTTCGTACATTCTTATTTTCTTATATCGCTCTGTAATCAACCGTTGTTTAGTAGCTGCAGTCTGCCAGCACCCGTTATCAGTATTATCATCCATTATATCAGGTAAAGTAAATTCGTTCTTATTAAAAATAAGATTATTGTAATGTATACCTTCATAATACCATTCTTGTTTTTTACATTATAAGAATGTACCAACTGGATTTCACAAGGAAACTGAGTGAACATCTAATTTGTTGATGGTGAGAGAGAGAGAGAGAGAGAGAGAGAGAGAGAGAGAGAGAGAGAGAGAGAGAGAGAGAGAGAGAGAGAGAGAAAGAGAGAGAAAGAGAGAGGAGAGAGTGTGTGTGAATCAAAATTAAATGAAATGAATATAACACTGTTATCTAAATTCCCATTTTTATGTTTTTGTTTTAGTATTTTTCATAGGATGAGCGATCAACAATAACACAGTTTCGTCCCATAATTAATATCAAGTCAGTAGCTAAAAATTAGTGGACTAATATTACATACAGAAATCGATAACTCAACTACCAATCATCGCCTATGTTACAACGCTAATTGTGTGGTCAAACGTTTTTATTAATTCTGAATCAAACGTTGTTTACCACCATCTGGAGTTCCCATATATTCTCTACGGCCCTAATTTGATTTTAAGTTACTCGTTGTCGACTGTATTCTTAAGAGTTACATGGATAAGGAAAACTCAGATGAAATTAACATTGTCTCTTCAATTTAGTAATATTTTCATTAAAGTTGACAAACTCAGTAAATCTATAACAACAAAAAACTCATGAAAACTTTATATTCTTAATTGGAATTTTTGCATGACTTTAAAAAAAGATTCTCACTTAAAAAAAGATTCTCATTATACCTGGAGATACCTAGAGAGGGCTCCTGCGGCTCGGTCTGTGACCAGGCCCTGCTATGAATCAGAGCCTGATCAACCAGGAAGTTACTGCTGACCACAGTCAGCCAAACGTACGAACCACAACCCGGCTGAACAGGTACTGACATTAAGTGTCTATCCAGCGCCTTCTTGAAGACAGCCAGGGGTCTATTGGTAATTCCCTTTATGTATGTTGGGAGGCAGTTGAATAGTCTTGGACCCCTGACACTTATTGTGTTATCTCTCAGCGTACTTATGACACGAGTACTATGGTCTTATTTTGAAAAAAAAAAATATTAAATGTCTTGCTTGGCACACAAGATATGGTAATTCAGTCTGTTAAAGTTCAAAGAAATGAGACACAACAAATATGAAATACTTGACACAAAAAATAATAGTACACATAATTAAAAATACACAGGAAATTTCAGCACACTTGGGACAGAGTAGAGAATGAATTAAAACAGGGAATTAGCAGGAAAATTCAGGAAAATACAATGAAAAGAAGTCAAGACACAAAAAAAATAATGATACAGAAAAATATTAAGGTAGATTGCACAACACTTAAAGGTAGACAAATGGGAATATAAAGAGGTAATAAGGAGTGAATGATAGAGAAATGAACAAAATACTGCATGTAAGAGAAAAATGATACATTTATACTCAAGATAAAATTAATTCAGGCTGGAGAAAAGGTAAACGATAACATGTAATAAAAAAAACTGTTGAAACAATTAATGTTGTGCGTCTCTGAGAGTCCAGAGTTCCTGTCAGATCCCCACTCATAAAATTATCTTCATTTGTTGCGTATACTCACAGATCCACTAATTCTTCTACTATCTAAATTAACAAATAGCTTCCACATCATCCTCTTAGAGTTAAGAAGATGGAAATGCTTCAGAATCATTGGTGTTAATATTGATGTAGGGAACTCTACTCTCAACATATGAAGTAATTTGTATGATCATTTGTGATAAATTAATTGAATGGACGTTCCAGCTTGTGTTCAGTCAGAATATATTATCATTGTTGATGATTACAGCGCTTGACTCGGTGTTATTTGACACGCTCAATTTTATAATTGTAATGGTAAAATATTTTTATCATTCTTAAATAATCATGATAAAGTGTAGAATGTAGATGACGGTGAACCCAAGCATATCTAGGGAGGTATCCTCGACATATATCATGAGTTCAACACTACATTTCCAGATCTGAGTCATTCCTTGTATCGTGTATAGCCTCAGGCCATTTCCCAAGATAAACCACTATCAATATTGGTAATACTATCGTCCCGTTAGGTATGTTTGATATTCACCCTGACCAGCATGACTTTATCGCTCCTGTTACAGATTGCTATGATACCCACAAATATACCTCTGTCTCACTTTAATAAATAATATTAAAAAAAGATTTAAAACTAACTAGACAGCCAGTCAGGCCTCACTGAACACCAAATCCAATCTAATTCTGTAATACTTCTACTCGCTATAATAATCCTAAACTTGGAGCATTGAAACGTACCGATGGAAGACTAGGCCTAGCCTACTGTTCTCGCTGCTGCCAGGGAACGCTTGATACAGCTTCGGCAGAAAGAGAAACGTTTGTCCTTGGCTATAATGTCCACACATTGTAGCCATCAACAAGAGGAATGTAAATAAGATGAAGGATAACAGGACCGGTCAGGTCTCGCACCGTCATCTTCTGAACAGAACGAAGGAAAATGTTAATTCTTTGGCTACTACTTCTAACTATGACTTATTACACCGTCAAAATTAAAAGAAAAACATAATGGTAGAGAGGGACTGGCTTCGTTTTATGTTCAGCCATGAAGATGGATGTAGGCTTCCTAGCGGTAAGTTTCAACTCGGCGCTACACTAACTAATGGCAAATCCACATCACCTAAGGAATATTGTATTACTTGCACCACATTCAGCCTCCTTAATTATAAGCAAATAGTCTCCACCCCTATTTCACAATATAATTAACCAAATGCGTTTCTCCATATATATCTTATAGTCCAAAATCGTCTCATATAGAGAATCAAATAATTTCTGTTCCCTTCAGCTACATGGAAGAAGTGTGCATCATTGCATAACCTTCTTTCTCACTCTGCACAATGACCTCTCCGACACTACATTTCAGATATTGATATAGCTACCATGTAATCGTTTGTCAACTCTCCAGAATGGATGTAAGAGGATGGCTTCTCCGCTGGATCAAAGGGTACCTCTCCAACAGAAATTATTCTAACTTGCGAAATCACTGAAAGACGATTGTAAAGACGTAAAGAAGGAACGTGGCTTGAACCCAAAGCGATTCAGTACTAAAATTAGGAGGCCAGCGCCTTAACACTTGTACCATACCTGCTTAATCAAATTCGCCCAACAAACATCTGTAACCTATCAGTAGAATATAGTAAGATTTCATTTCGTCTTCAGGATGAGACATTAGTGAATAAATTCACTGCAGCACTAAGTTCCAATGACTGGCTCACAGAATTTACCGGTAACAGAAGCGGTGACGCATGGGTAAACATAAATTCTACAAAAAATACAAAGCCTGTACAACAAACATTGTACTATGGCCGGCACAGTACAGTTTTAGGACTGCTTAGATGCGGGGATGAACCCAATTCCGTCTGTGAGAAAAATGTTCTCTGCTGGTCCACTGGCATATAATACTAAAGACCTCCTTCTCACGTTATTCAATATTCTAATTAACGCTTTATTAAATGTTCTGTCTATCCATCACATGATTAGTTTAACTGATGTTATAATAATGATTCGCATTACTGGATTGTTTGACACCTATAAAAATAACTAACCATTTACTAGATTCGCTTCCAGTCTTACGGTTAAGTATCGCGGCTAGAGTAAACGAAACTAATTAAGAAGCACTTTTCCCTACAGGAAGGAACAGTAAGTAGGATCCAGTTCCATGATGGCTCATAGATTGAATATGTACAGAGATAAAAATATCAAGACACAAATATCCCGCAGATCCACAAGTCACAGTGTGACTTGTGAATGGTCCAAGTCGGACCGAAACGTCGTCATAAACTTTTTTCTCTCTTTGGGCAGGTTACTTGTGGCTTTTTTTGTTCATTAAAAATATCAAGAATTCGAGGTTCCTCTATTCAGGCTTGTAACGAAACTTTGCCGCCATTACTAAGAGAGGCCGAGCACCCATAGATCTCTGACAGGGTTTCAGACAGGTAAGAACTAATGCAAAAGGAAAAAAAATATATATTTGCTGTATATGAGATCACTGGTTGACCATGCCGCATCTATACTTAAACGCTTGAAATATTGCACAACAAAGAGGCGAGGATCATCCTAGGATGTGAGTAGCACTAAAATTATACACGCGAGGAAAAAATATTCCGACCTGGCATTGAAAAAAATGTCACCATTAGTGTTAATATGATCAAGCAACCTTCCTTACACCTTTATAAAGATTCCTTCCAAACTTTCTTCATCACAGGTGAGCAATCCTTCAAATAGATCATAAAAAAAACTTGAGCCTCAGTTGAAATGAATCAGATACATGATCCATGTCAAGTAAGATAACGACTACCCTGCATCATGGGGAAAAATCTCTTTTGACTTCTGCCCCTCACTTTCCACAAAGACCAATTATAGTGTCTCCTGAAGTTACTCATGATTCCTGAAGTTGTACTGATGCCTTAATTACACAGAAACTCAATGTTGAAGCTGACTGTGCCGTTTTTCTCATGCAGAGAGAAACTGGAGCATGTATCATGAAGTGGACTTTCACTCTTCAGACTGTCTGCTTGGTATATTCCTTGCACTCAAATATATTTACATATTACAGCTGACTCTTTAATTGTAAGTGATTCTTCCACTTCTGCAGATCCTGATAACTCATTAGCGTCTCAATTATGACACATACTCATCAAAAGTCAGACGTAGGAATGGTAGAAATGTAGAGAGTGTAGAGAGAGTACACATTCTATGAATCCTCTCTTACACTGGTCTTAGAATGCATGATTGAACTGATGAACTTATAAAGGCCTTGAAGGAAGGAAGTAGATTATATTTTTGATGTCCGTCAGTAGTTTGTGGACAATAATACGAAAAGAACTTCATCTAAGCTTCATCAATTTGACACTGAGTGCGATTGACACCGCCTTTTTATCCATTCTCATTCATCCATGCAGGAGGAGCTTCATGTTTACGTTACAAGCAACACTATCAGCAAACCTCAGGATGTCACAAGTGACCGACAGCGGCTCGGCTTCGTGTACCTCTGGGAGGCACCACCACCAACTGGTGTGGACAAATCTAAAAGTAAACTATTCCACAAAATTTTTTCTCACACCCTGCATCATTATATTATGGAATGAGAAAAATATCGTGCAATGAGACGCAGCTCACCACATATGTTCACGAAATGTTAAAGTGTTTTACCAACAGTGGCCATTCTGAAAAATACCTTGACTTTGCCTATTGTAAACAACTCTTAATCAAATTAACTTATCTGAATTCAGCTACATATTGCTAAAATAGTGGGTATTATAAATAACTCATACCTGCATGTAAGCAACACTTATGTTTTTGAAACCCAACTCATACGTATCTATATAGAGAACTCATGCAGATCATTAATTATAGGTAGTCCATTACTACCGTAGTTCTCTAAGCTCTCAAAAATTTAAGACGCAGGAACTCGTAAATTAGCTATGAAAGTTTAATATATATATATATATATATATATATATATATATATATATATATATATATATATATATATATATATATATATACATACATAATATAATGTATATATATATATATATCTTTTAACTACGCAGTATGTCAAGTAGGTGTCTGCCAATGTGACAGCACAGGTGTAGTCCCAGGCAATCTGCTTTCCATCCTTCCAGGGTAGCACAGTGGCTCCATCAGGACGCTATTGACTTCCGTCAGACCTTTGCACTTTCGGTTCCCGTTGGGTTTGGCAACGGGCTGTGGCGAGTCTTCTCTTTATGTCTGGGATACTTACCTTCTGATGTGTGACACACGAGATCATATATAGGAAAATTAACCTAAAAAAATACTATAGTTTAAGTGAAGTAAAGCGATTTTTCTAAGGTTTGAGCCAAAAAAAAAAAAATAAAAATCTTTATATCTTTGTCTTGAAAAAAATAATGATCTTTCAGCATAATAATTTTTTGGAAAAGTTTATATTTTAAGGGAGTTTGACCTATTCGGCAAGTTCATTTTATCTTTCATCCAATAAAATTACATTTTTTAAAGAGTTAAATTTTTAAAGCAGTTCGGCTTAATTAAAAAAAACTACTTATTAGTAACAAGAAATATATGAAACGCTTTACAAAAAAAATAACTCTTAATTTTTACTCTCAACCAGTTATCTCCGATTATATAAATATAATTTAAACTTGCGCACTTCAACTTATTCTCCTACACTTCAGCTAAGTGTCCTTCACTATCACTATCTGCTAAGACTAGCAGAATACTTCAACAATAACACTCTTTTCACCATATAGGTAAAATATCTGAAAAAATGTTCGGAATATACTCGAAAAAAATGTCAGTACTCTTGCCTACACAACAAATTTTCTCCCACACAACATCTGAACATGTGATTCATATTTTCCCACTCTATATTTTTCCTGTACTCATCTTCTCACTATCACCTCAATTTCCCATCATGTTCTTGTTCTGCCTCGCTCACCTCGCCATTTTTCTTACGCCTTCATCTTAGTGGCCGCTCCACAGAGACATCATCAAAAGACACTGACACACAAAAGATATTCTCCAGAGAGAAGTCGAAATCTTCCTTAGTGCACCACATTATTTATGCGCTGACATTCATCATATATATTTATACTTAAAATAAATTGTTTATCAAAGCAACAATATATATATATATATATATATATATATATATATATATATATATATATATATATATATATATATATATATATATATCGTGCCAAATATGTAAAACTGCTCAATTCGCAAGAACTCATTTAAAATTAAGTCCTTTCTAAAATTTTCTCTTGTACACTTAAAGATATATTTTTTCATTAATGTTAATGTAAAAAAAATTAATTTTGCACCAAAAGAAACTTAGAAAACTTGCCTAACCTTATTGTAACAAGAACAACTAAATATTTTAGATTTGATTACAGTAATTTAATACTAAACAAACACAGTGAAATATATTTCTTTCGTTAGGTTCAGAATGATTTTGGGGAAATTTTTGCATACACAAATTTTCACTTGTCTTATATGGCAAGATGAACGTTGCTATTTAAGCAAAGATCGCAAGTTCTGCCTATTCGGCACGACATATATATATATATATATATATATATATATATATATATATATATATATATATATATATATATATATAAATGTAGGTAGTAGGTTGGTAGACAGCAACCACCCAGGGAGGTACTACCGTCCTGCCAAGTGAGTGTAAAATGAAAGCCTTTAATTGTTTTACATGATGGTAGGATTGCTGGTGTCTTTTTTCTGTCTCATAAACATGCAAGATTTCAGGTACGTCTTGCTACTTCTACTTACACTTAGGCCACACTACACATACATGTACAAGCATATATATATACACACAGCCCTCTGGGTTTTCTTCCATTTTGTTACTAGTTCTTGTTCTTGTTTATTTCATCTTATCTCCATGGGGAAGTGGAACAGAATTCTTC
This sequence comes from Cherax quadricarinatus, assembly GCF_038502225.1. Taxonomy (NCBI): domain Eukaryota; kingdom Metazoa; phylum Arthropoda; class Malacostraca; order Decapoda; family Parastacidae; genus Cherax; species Cherax quadricarinatus. Next base: position 12,313,459 of record NC_091311.1, on the reverse strand, counting down.
CTCCATAAGTCATGCGTGTTGTAAGAGGCGACTAAAATGCCGGGAGCAAGGGGCTAGTAACCCCTTCTCCTGTATATATTACTAAATTTAAAAGGAGAAACTTTCGTTTTTCCTTATGGGCCACCCCACATCGGTGGGATACGGCCGGTGTGTTGAAAGAAAGGATATATATATATATATATATATATATATATATATATATATATATATATATATATATATATATATATATATATATATATATACATGTCGTTCCGAATATGTAAAACTGGTCAATTAGCAAGAACTCATTTAAAATTAAGTCCTTTCTGAAATTTTCTTATATACGTCTAAAGATATATTTTTTTCATTAATGTTAATGTAAAAAATTTAAAATTTGCACCAAAAGAATCTTAGAAAACTTACCTAACCTTATTATAACAAGATCAATTTATTTTAGGCTAACCCAACTAAATATATTTTAGATTTGTTTACAATAATTTAATACTAAACAAACGCAGTGAAATATATTTTTTTCGTTAGGTTCAGAATGATTTTGGCGAAATTATTGCATACACAAATTTTCACTTCTCCTATATGGCAAGATGAACGTTGCTGTTTAAGCCAAGATCGCAAGTTCTGCCTATTCGGCACGATATATATATATATATATATATATATATATATATATATATATATATATATATATATATATATATATATATATATATATATATATATATATATATATATATATATATATATATATATATATATTTATTATCACACTGACCGATTCCCACCAAGGCAAGGTGGCCCGAAAAAGAAAAACTTTCACCATCATTCACTCCATCACTGTCTTGCCAGAAGGGTGCTTTACACTACAGTTTTTAAACTGCAACATTAACACCCCTCCTTCAGAGTGCAGGCACTGTACTTCCCATCTCCAGGACTCAAGTCCGGCCTGCCGGTTTCCCTGAACCCCTTCATAAATGTTACTTTGCTCACACTCCAACAGCACGTCAAGTATTAAAAACCATTCGTCTCCATTCACTCCTATCAAACACGCTCACGCACGCCTGCTGGAAGTCCAAGCCCCTCGCACACAAAACCTCCTTTACCCCCTCCCTCCAACCTTTCCTAGGCCGACCCCTACCCCGCCTTCTTTCCACTACAGACTGATACACTCTTGAAGTCATTCTGTTTCGCTCCATTCTCTCTACATGTCCGAACCACCTCAACAACCCTTCCTCAGCCCTCTGGACAACAGTTTTGGTAATCCCGCACCTCCTCCTAACTTCCAAACTACGAATTCTCTGCATTATATTCACACCACACATTGCCCTCAGACATGACATCTCCACTGCCTCCAGCCTTCTCCTCACTGCAACATTCATCACCCATGCTTCACACCCATATAAGAGTGTTGGTAAAACTATACTCTCATACATTCCCCTCTTTGCCTCCAAGGACAAAGTTCTTTGTCTCCACAGACTCCTAAGTGCACCACTCACCCTTTTCCCCTCATCAATTCTATGATTCACCTCATCCTTCATAGACCCATCCGCTGACACGTCCACTCCCAAATATCTGAATACATTCACCTCCCTCCAATCTGATATCCAATCTTTCATCATCTAATATTTTTGTTATCCTCATAACCTTACTCTTTCCTGTATTCACTTTTAATTTTCTTCTTTTGGACGCCCTACCAAATTCATCCACCAATCTCTGCAACTTCTCTTCAGAATCTCCCAAGAGCACAGTGTCATCAGCAAAGAGCAACTGTGACAACTCCCATTTTATGTGTGATTCTTTATCTTTTAACTCCACGCCTCTTGTCAAGACCCTCGCATTTACTTCTCTTACAACCCCATCTATAAATATATTAAACATCCATGGTGACATCACACATCCTTGTCTAAAGGCCTACTTTTACTGGGAAATAATTTACCTCTTTCCTATGTACTCTAACTTGAGCCTCACTATCCTCGTAAAAACTCTTCACTGCTTTCAGTAACCTACCTCCTACACCATACACCTGCAACATCTGCCACATTGCCCCCTATCCACCCTGTCATACGCCTTTTCCAAATCAATAAATGCCACAAAGACCTCTTTAGCCTTATTTAAATACTGTTCACTTATATGTTTCACTGTAAACACCTGGTCCACACACCCCCTACCTTTCCTAATGCCTCCTTGTTCATCTGCTATCCTATTCTCCGTCTTACTTATATATATATATATATATATATATATATATATATATATATATATATATATATATATATATATATATATATATTTATATGTATATGTATATATATATATGTGTGTGTGTGTGTGTGTGTGTGTGTGTGTGTGTGTGTGTGTGTGTGTGTGTGTGTGTGTGTGTGTGTGTGTGTGTGTGTGTGGTGCCGAATATGTAAAACTGGTCAATTAGCACGAACGAGTGGTATTGATCAATAACAGCAGTGTTATTATTGATCAATACCCCTCGTTCGTGGTTACAATAATATATAAATACTGCTCGTGAGGCTAGTACACCAAACAGGGATGAAATTAGCTTAGAAGCTCCCACACCTCCGTATGCCCTCGGATGGCGGCCCAACAGCTAGCTGTGTGCTTGCTGCACCATTCTTGTAGGGTTGGGTGGTCCTGTGGTTTAAAGCGTCATGTGGTTCTCGCTTACCATGAGGCAGGCCAGTACAACATGGGTTCGAATCCTTGGCTAGCGCAATGTTGCTATTGACATATATTTATATATATATATATATATATATATATATATATATATATATATATATATATATGTGTGTGTGTGTGTGTGTGTTTGTTAGGTAAGACACATACGCAACAGTTAGGTATCTTTATTTCGAAACGTTTCGCCTACACAGTAGGCTTCTTCAGTCGAGTACAGAAAAGTTGATAGAAGCAGAAGAGACTTGAAGACGATGTAATCAGTCCATCACCAGTCCATCAGTGATGGACTGATTACATCGTCTTCAAGTCTCTTCTGCTTCTATCAACTTTTCTGTACTCGACTGAAGAGGCCTACTGTGTAGGCGAAACGTTTCGAAATAAAGATACCTAACTGTTGCATATGTGACTTACCTAACAACCTGTCGGTATTTTATACCATTTTAATGTTCATATATATATATATATATATATATATATATATATATATATATATATATATATATATATATATATATATATATATATATATATATATATATATATATATATAAATATATATATATATATATATATATATATATATATATATATATGCAATAAGATCACAGTAAACAGGTGATTTCAAAATATGCAAAACAACCACTCTGAAAGAATAGAGAAATTCCAAGCGCCTTCGTGACTACTCACATTATCAAGGAACAGTTCCTTGATAATGTGAGTAGTCACGAAAGCGCTTGGAATTTCTCTATTCTTTCAGAGTGGTTGTTTTGCATATATATATATATATATATATATATATATATATATATATATATAATGAATTCTCTGCGCTAATGCTGTTAAATGTCAAAGATATCCTCCATGATTTTTGGGCTACTGTACCTTTAGGTGAAACCAAAGATAAAGGAAACTAAGAAGTAGATACTTCTTAATCTGTAGAAAATGAAGATTAATTTTCGGTACCTGGATGAGAATACCTTCAATACCAGCTACAATGAATGAAAACTGGTTGGGAAGAAGATATTAATGGTAAAGATGAAGATGGTCAACAAAACTGTTTTTAGGGCTTCCTGTTGCTTTAGTTGTCTTACTAGACAACTGTGCTTTAGTCTTCGACGACACTAGGAGAACCACAATTAACGGTAAATATTCAAATGATCAGTAACTTTTTGGTTAAATTTAGGGACCTATTTTTATAAAATAGAATTGGAAGAAGATACAGAGAATGGATTTTCTTGGGGCATTAACTGACGATATAGTCAGTGAATTAGGAAATATCATGAGATGTAATGGAAATAACCCTTCAGTTTACTTCAGATCTGCAGGTCACGATGTAGGGATGCACAGCGATGAGAACCTGCTTCTCGTGCACAAGGCAATAATACTTTTGTAGTAATTATGAAGAAATCAATTTCCTTGCAATACTTCTCTAATAAGTGAATGACACCAAATGTTATCCACATGACATGTTACATATGACAGGAAGCGACGCAGGTCATATGCCATGGAGAGGGACTGGCAGAAGGCAGTCGTCTAGAAAAATCAGTTAATTTCTAGGTAAAGAAGTAACGTGAAGAATATTCTGTGCCTTTTGTCGACTATAAAGATTTCTTCTGTCATGAATGAGGTGGATGTCAAGTATAGTACACGTTTATCAACGACAACAGTAGCAGTGTTAGCTACATCTGTAAAGGTTTTTTTTAAATTATTTTTTAATGGAACGTGTGTACATGGGAACCTAAAGATTTGTAATACTGATTTTGGCAAAAACATTTATTAAAATAGTAAAGTAAAATAATTAAAAAATACAGTAATTTAAATATATGATATTGACAACAGAGACGGAGGAAAAATGAAAAAAAAATGAGCAGAGAACAGATAAAGAAATATAAACCTTCATAATATGTATTATACAAACAGTACTACATTTACATATATCATACAAATTGTCAAAGTAGTATTAGATTTACTTATAAACATTCATGGAATCACAGTCTTGAGACATTTTGTTGCCTAATGATACTATAGTACTAGTCTCTTATTTTCTCAGACACCCATTCCCCTTTTTGTCAAGTTTAAATCCCATTATACTGTTGTATCACTCCCCCTTAAATGAATTAGTTTTTTCTGATATCCCTGCCTAATTAAATGTTCGGCATCCCAGGAATACATGTCATTTACGTCACATAATTTGTTCCATGTGATGCCAAAATAAGCTTTAAGTATTTATACAGCAAAGAAAATCATTATGATGGATTATCATTCAAAGTAAATAGTGTTCTGCAGCAAAATGGCACGTTTGAGAGGGGTTCGGACCCTCTTCCTAATTTTGTTAATTTGCCTCAGATACTTGGCATGCAGATCCTCTCTTCTACACTTGCCAATATAATTTCCTCCAGCACTTATGCAGATAATAGGGTTACTCTAATTATCAGTCATGATGCTTCCTTGTTTGCTAACTTTATTTTTCATCTCAGCGCTGAGGAAACTCTCTCCTCCTCTCACTATCCATCTTACGTAAAGCCCTGCCCATAAATTTAATCTGGGATTCACCTTGCACAATTTTTTTTTCTGTTGTTGTTTGCTTTCATTGTATCATTTGTCTCGAGAACAGCTACTTCAGCGTTTTTCACCTTCAGCTTAAATTTCTTCTTTCATAAAAATTTCTTTTAATTGAATTAGGTAACGCTGGTATCCTCATCCTCTTCGGTGGATGAATCGTCTTATTCTCTTGTATAAGAAGAGGTATCACCTAACTAAAATCCTTAACACTTCAGTAGCACTAGCAAAGAGAGTCTTTAAAGCAAGATTATGAAGGTTATCATAGTACTGAAAAGTTACTTCAGGAAGCTGAGAGTTATTTAAGTAGGATGAAAGCTTTCTTAGATGGCTAAATTTATCACATTGAAGGTTATCCTAAAAGGCTGAAAGTTATTTTAACACACCGAAACTTATCTAACCAAATTGAAGGTTGATGAATATAATTTACATGCAGCACCTTCGTATGTATACTGAAAAATGCTTCGCCTACACAATCTTTATCAAACTAATACAGATGTGGTGTGATGCAGAGGTGGAAGACAAGGCCACCTGTTGTCTGGGTTTAATAGTGGAAGTAGGTCGGGCCTATAAGGGAAGTCACAGACTTTTTACATTGGAAAGTAGAAGATATTTTGTGCACGAAGATTCCAAGCGTCAGATAAACATCAGTAAATGGAAGCTATATACCAACAAGCTGGCGACTAGGACACATCTTCATCACTTAGGTATCTTTATTGTGAGACCTTTTGTCTGCTCATCAGGTTAAACGTCAAAAATTAAAGTTACCCAAGTAAATGTAATATATTCATCACTTGATGATATACCGTTTAATTTAACAGGACTGAAGGTTAATTTAGGCAGTTATCTAAGCAGACTGAAGATTATTTTAACAAGCTGAATGTTATTTCAGCAAGCGATGCTGACGAAGTCCGCCATAGATCCGTTTGCATCCCTCCGTCACGCGTGCTTATTCACACCATCTTTGTGCACCCCAGGTGTTGTACTGGCAATACTGAAAGCTCGGGTTTTGAAGGAAACCAGTATCAAGTTTTTATTTTTCCTTTATCAAATAAACTAATTATCAACGGTAAACTAGGAAACACAAAGACTTTTATTTGACCGAAAACCAGCAAGTTCAAAATATCGCAGGAGCCATGTCTATCCATTTGCCAGCAGTTGGTTCAGAGGTCTTTGTTCCTTTAACTTAGTTACAGACAAGACTTTTTTGTTGATGCTCGGAAGAATTAGCCTTTTTATAGGAGGGCACAATGCAAAGTTCGGTGATAACAGCGTACACACAAGTCAGGTTGATCAGCAACTAACTATAGGAACCTGCCACGATATCCCTTGAATACAGATTAGAGTCTGTTGATGATTATTCTAATATTTAAAAGGAAAGTTGTTGAAAGTGTTTGAACCTCTCACATTTATTGAGTTTCTCTTAATGTACTGGATGCAGCCTTATTTCATATGGGTGTTTTTAACTGCTTGTCGGTACAGGTTTGGCATTAGTAATGCAAAACGCTTCCATGTATCAATTATGCCGTATCTTTACTTGCGATTGTTCCAATAAATCCAGCTCAAGGGACTGTAGCCGTTTCCAGTAATTCAGGTACTTGATTAAACTGATAAGGCAGTGAAGATTATTGTACGTTCACCAGATCTACATTTTTCCTATCTAGAATGGTGCTATTGATTTATATTTATAGTAATATTCTAATCTAGATAGAATAAGTTCCTTAAACGGTATCATAATTAGATAGTCCAAGAACATTACGTTAATTAACCCGGGAAAAAATCCTAAATTATTAATTTTTCCAAGACTCACTTATGGCAGTCTTAGCAACATACTCATGAAATTCTAAATGGCAGCCATGATGTAATTTGCAGTATTGGAAATATTGATATATTCACACATTATCACCCAGGTATCATAAAGGTCTTCGACAACAAGCAATTATTTATTTACACTGTTAAAGTTTTGGTGCATTATTTCTATAACAAATAAAAATAAAACCATATTACCAGTGGCTCGAAAACAATGATATGACTAAAAGAGAATTTTGATGATATTTCCAGTGATAGATTACCAAATATTTGCTCTTTTCAGAATGAATTATAATGGATGAATTCCATATTATCTACCAAGAAAAAACCGGGACTGAAGGACAGTGTTTCCTTTTGTAATAAGGATTTAAGTATACTGGAACAATGTAACCAATACATAATGATGATGGGCTGCATGAGAACAGGCAAGATCTAAATAAACCAGTAAAATGTGATCCGGCACCGACTTTAAGTATCTGTCCAGCTCCCTCTTGAAGGCAGCCAGGGGCTATTTGGTAATTCCCCTTATGCATGAACAGTCTTGGACCCCGGACACTTATGGAGCTTTCTCTTAGTTTACCAATGGCGCCCCTACTTTTCATTGGGGGTATTTTGCACCGCCTGCCCAGTCTTTTACAAAGTTATATTGCAAGAAGCTCCTATCGAATGCCTTTAACATTTTATGGAGTTGGAGCATGAATACAGGGGTCATCCCAAACACAGTAAAAACAACACACATAGCCCCACTCCACAAAGGTGGCAGTAAAGAAATAGCAAAGAACTACAGACCGATAACACTAATATTCCATATTATAAAAATCTTTGCGAAGGTTCTAAGAAGCAAGATCGCCACCCATCTAGATACCCATCAATTACACAATACAGGGCAGGTCGCTTCTGCCTGTCCCAGCTACTGGACCACTATGACAAGGGCCTGGATGCTGTAGAGAATAAACAAAATATAGATGTAGTATACACAGACTTTGCAATAGCTTTCGACAAGTGTGACCATGGTGTAATGGCACACAAAATGCGTGATAAAGGAATGACGGGAAAAGTTGGTAAATGGATCTACAACTTCCTGACAAATAGAACACAATGAGTAATAGTAAACAGAGTAAAGTACAGGGCAGCCATGGTAAAAAGCTCTGTTCCACAAGGCACGGTACTCGCTCCCATTCTATTCCTCATCCTCATTTCTGACATAGACATCCTTTGCAGATGACACCCGGATCACCATGGCAGTGACCTCCATCGAAGACACCGCGAGACTCCCAGCAGACATCAACCAAATCTTCGAATGGGCCACTCAAAACAATATGAAGTTCAGCAAAGAGAAATTTTAACTACTCATCTTTGGGAAACTTGAAGAAATTAAAAATGTGTAAGGGTATACAACAAATTCTAACCATACAATAGAGCGGAAAAGTAATGTGAAGGACCTGGGAGTGATAATGTCAGAAGATCTCGCCTTCAAAGACCACAAAAATGTATCTACCTCATCCGCTAGGAAAATGATAGGACGGATAATGAGAACCTTCAATACTAAGGACGCGAAGCCCATGATGATTCTCTTCAAATCGCTTGTGCTCTCTAGGCTGGAATACTGCTGTACACTAACGGCCCCCTTCAAGGCTGGCAACATTGCAGACCTGGAGAGTGTACAAAGAACTTTCACGGCACACATAAGTACGAAAAGGCACCTAAACTACTGGGAACGGTTGGAGGTCCTTAATCTGTACTCCTTCGAACGCTGGCAAGAGAGATACATGATATTATACACTTGGAAGGTCCTGGAGGGATTGGTACCAAACCTGCACACGAAAATCACTCCCCATGAAAGCAAAAGACTCGGCAGGAGATGCAACATTCCCCTGATAAAAAGCAGGGGTGCCACGGGCACGTTGAGAGACAACACAATAAGTGTCCGGCGCCCAAGACTGTTCAATTGCCTCCTAGCATACGTAAGGGGGATTACCAATAGACCCCTGGCTATCTTCAAGAATGCACTGGACAGCCGCCTAAAGTCAGTACCTGACCAACCGGGCTGTGGTTCGTACGTCAGCTTGCGTGTGGCCAGCAGTAACAGCCTGGTTGATCAGACCCTGCTCCACCATGAGGCCTGGTCTCAGACCGGGCCGCGGGGGGCTGACCCCCGAAGCTCTCTCCAGGTAAATTCCAGGTCTTCAGGTAAACATTCTCCTTCAGGGTACTCTTCTTGGGTAACATGTCAACTTTATCATGAAGGAGTAATCCAATGTCTGATGGGATCCATAACAATTGTGCATTAATTCCATTTTCAGATTATTTGAGCAACTCATAAATAATCCCTTTCGACTTTCTACTTAGTGGCGACAGAGGGTAAATATCATAGACGCTGTGCTCAACTCTTCTACCTAAGATGTCAGTAGGATTTTGCTGAGAATGATGTAAGTAGTAGACCCATTGATGCTGAAAAGAATTAGGCCTTTGACAAATTGTGCTAATGTATCGATGACAGTGATGAGCTCGTTCATATATATGGACTGAAAAATCACCATGGACATTAAATAATTACCACATCAATTAGTGATGTTACACGGATCAAGGACGACAAAGTCACTGGATGAACAGCGCCACATCATATACAGTCTCTCTGTCGGTAAAACATTTTTGTCCTCTGAGTTTAAGATCAAGTCACTGCATCCTATAAGAGCAACTGCCATATTTTATTTATTCCGCACCCATCACACTATGCAACAGTGGACTGGCAATGAAATGTTTCCCTTGGAATGGGGATGGAGAGCAACTGGAACATTAGTAGCCATAGAGGCCAGTTCCCTCTAAGTGATGCGCATGATCCCTTGCAGCAGCAAATCCAGATGTGATTTAAATTACTCAATTATGGATAGTCATTGTTAGGAACTTACATTTAGGTTGGTTCTGATGTACTAGGGACTCTAGAAAATTAATGAACTGTTATATAACCTATGGAGAGTGCAAGAAAATACAATGATATTACACACTTGATAGTTTCATTAAAACGACTCCACTGAATGAGTCAAAACAATCACGTAATAATGAAGATAATTATTGGTATTAATGTCGTGACTTAACCTGATCTAACAATGGTGCTGTGTAGGTCACCAGTGACGTGGGTAGTAGATGGTATGTGTGGGTCACCAGTGACGTGGGTAGTAGATGGTATGTGTGGGTCACCAGTGACGTGGGTAGTAGATGGTATGTGTAGGTCACCAGTGACGTGGGTAGTAGATGGTATGTTTGGGTCACCAGTGACGTGGGTAGTAGATGGTATGTGCGGATCACCAGTGACCTGGGTAGTAGATGGTATGTGTGGGTCGCCAGTGACCTGGGTAGTAGATGGTATGTGTGGGTCACCAGTGACGTGGGTAGTAGATGGTATGTGTGGATCACCAGTGACCTGGGTAGTAGATGGTATGTGTGGGTCGCCAGTGACCTGGGTAGTAGATGGTATGTGTGGGTCACCAGTGACGTGGGTAGTAGATGGTATGTGTGGGTCACCAGTGACCTGGGTAGTAGATGGTATGTGTGGGTTACCGATGACCTGGGTAGTAGATGGTATGTGTGGGTCACCAGTGACCTGGGTAGTAGATGGTATGTGTGGGTCACCAGTGACGTGGGTAGTAGATGGTACGTGTGGGTCACCAGTGACCTGGGTAGCAGATGGTATGTGTGGGTCACCAGTGACCTGGGTAGTAGATGGTATGTGTGGGTCACCAGTGACGTGGGTAGTAGATGGTATGTGTGGGTCACCAGTGACCTGGGTAGTAGATGGTATGTGTGGGTTACCAGTGACCTGGGTAGTAGATGGTATGTGTGGGTCACCAGTGACATGGGTAGTAGATGGTATGTGTGGGTCACCAGTGACCTGGGTAGTAGATGGTATGTGTGGGACACCAGTGACGTGGGTAGTAGATGGTATGTGTGGGTCACCAGTGACCTGGGTAGTAGATGGTATGAGTGGGTCACCAGTGACGTGGGTAGTAGATGGTATGTGTAGGTCACCAGTGACCTGGGTAGTAGATGGTATGTGTGGGTCACCAGTGACCTGGGTAGTAGATGGTATGTGTGGGTCACCAGTGACGTGGGTAGTAGATGGTATGTGTGGGTCACCAGTGACCTGGGTAGTAGATGGTATGTGTGGATCACCAGTGACGTGGGTAGTAGATGGTATGTGTGGGTCACCAGTGACCTGGGTAGTAGATGGTATGAGTGGGTCACCAGTGACGTGGGTAGTAGATGGTATGTGTAGGTCACCAGTGACCTGGGTAGTAGATGGTATGTGTGGGTCACCAGTGACGTGGGTAGTAGATGGTATGTGTGGGTCACCAGTGACCTGGGTAGTAGATGGTATGAGTGGGTCACCAGTGACCTGGGTAGTAGATGGCATATGTGGGTCACCAGTGACCTGGGTAGTAGATGGTATGTGTAGGTCACCAGTGACCTGAGTAGTAGATGGTATGTGTGGGTCACCAGTGACCTGGGTAGTAGATGGTATGTGTGGGTCACCAGTGACCTGGATAGTAGATGGTATGAGTGGGTCACCAGTGACCTGGGTAGTAGATGGTATGTGTGGGTCACCAGTGACCTGGGTAGTAGATGGTATGTGTAGGTCACCAGTGACCTGGGTAGTAGATGGTATGTGTGGGTCACCAGTGTCCTGGGTAGTAGATGGTATGTGTGGGTCACCAGTGACCTGGGTAGTAGATGGTATGAGTGGGTCACCAGTGACCTGGGTAGTAGATGGTATGGGTGGGTCACCAGTGACCTGGGTAGTAGATGGTATGTGTAGGTCACCATTGACCTGGGTAGTAGATGGTATGTGTGGGTCACCAGTGACCTGGGTAGTAGATGGTATGAGTGGGTCACCAGTGACCTGGGTAGTAGATGGTATGTGTGGGTCACCAGTGACCTGGGTAGTAGATGGTATGTGTGGGTCACCAGTGACCTGGGTAGTAGATGGTATGTGTGGGTCACCAGTGACCTGGGTAGTAGATGGTATGTGTGGGTCACCAGTGACCTGGGTAGTACATGGTATGTGTGGGTCACCAGTGACCTGGGTAGTACATGGTATGTGTGGGTCACCAGTGACCTGGATAGCAGATGGTAGGTGTGGGTCACCAGTGACCTGGGTAGTAGATGGTATGTGTGGGTCACCAGTGACCTGGGTAGTAGATGGTATGTGTGGGTCACCAGTGACCTGGGTAGTAGATGGCATTTGTGGGTCACCAGTGACCTGGGTAGTAGATGGTATGTGTAGGTCACCAGTGACCTGGGTAGTAGATGGCATGTGTAGGTCACCAGTGACCTGGGTAGTAGATGGTATGTGTAGGTCACCAGTGACCTGGGTAGTAGATGGTATGTGTGGGTCACCAGTGACCTGGGTAGTAGATGGTATGTGTGGGTTACCAGTGACCTGGGTAGTAGATGGTATGTGTGGGTTACCAGTGACCTGGGCAGTTGACGATATGTGTAGGTCACCAGTGACCTGGGTAGTAGATGGTATGTGTGGGTTACCAGTGACCTGGGCAATTGAAGATATGTGTAGGTCACCAGTGACCAGGGCAGTTGACGATATGTGTAGGTCAAAAGTGACCTGGGTATTAGATGGTATGTGTGGGTTACAAGTGACCTGGGCAGTTGACGATATGTGTAGGTCACCAGTGACCTGGGTAGTAGATGGTATGTGTGGGTTACCAGTGACCTGGGTAGTAGATGGTATGTGTGGGTTACCAGTGACCTGGGCAGTTGACGATATGTGTAGGTCACCAGTGACCTGGGCAGTTGACGATATGTGTAGGTCACCAGTGACCTGGGCTGTTGACTATATGTGTAGGTCACCAGTGACCTGGGTAGTAGATGGTATGTGTGGGTTACCAGTGACCTGGGCATTTGACGATATGTGTAGGTCACCAGTGACCTGGGCAGTTGACGATATGTGTAGGTCACCAGTGACCTGGGCAGTTGACGATATGTGTAGGTTACCAGTGACCTGGGCAGTTGACGATATGTGTAGGTCACCAGTGACCTGGGTAGTAGATGGTATGTGTGGGTTACCAGTGACCTGGGCAGTTGACGATATGTGTAGGTCACCAGTGACCTGGGTAGTAGATGGTATGTGTGGGTTACCAGTGACCTGGGCAGTTGACGATATGTGTAGGTCACCAGTGACGTGGGTAGTAGATGATATGTGTGGGTTACCAGTGACCTGGGCAGTTGACGATATGTGTAGGTCACCATTGACCTGGGTAGTAGATGGTATGTGTGGATTACCAGTGACCTGGGCAGTTGATGGTATGTGTGAGTTACCAGTGTCCTGGGTAGTTGACGATATGTGTAGGTCACCAGTGACCTGGGTAGTAGATGGTATGTGTGGGTTACCAGTGACCTGGGTAGTAGATGGTATGTGTGGGTTACCAGTGACCTGGGCAGTTGACGATATGTGTAGGTCACCAGTGACCTGGGTAGTAGATGGTATGTGTGGGTTACCAGTGACCTGGGTAGTAGATGGTATGTGTGGGTTACCAGTGACCTGGGTAGTAGATGGTATGTGTGGGTCACCAGTGACCTGGATAGTAGATGGTATGAGTGGGTCACCATTGACCTGGGTAGTAGATGGTATGTGTGGGTCACCAGTGACCTGGGTAGTAGATGGTATGTGTAGGTCACCAGTGACCTGGGTAGTAGATGGTATGTGTGGGTCACCAGTGTCCTGGGTAGTAGATGGTATGTGTGGGTCACCAGTGACCTGGGTAGTAGATGGTATGAGTGGGTCACCAGTGACCTGGGTAGTAGATGGTATGGGTGGGTCACCAGTGACCTGGGTAGTAGATGGTATGTGTAGGTCACCAGTGACCTGGGTAGTAGATGGTATGTGTGGGTCACCAGTGACCTGGGTAGTAGATGGTATGAGTGGGTCACCAGTGACCTGGGTAGTAGATGGTATGTGTGGGTCACCAGTGACCTGGGTAGTAGATGGTATGTGTGGGTCACCAGTGACCTGGGTAGTAGATGGTATGTGTGGGTCACCAGTGACCTGGGTAGTAGATGGTATGTGTGGGTCACCAGTGACCTGGGTAGTACATGGTATGTGTGGGTCACCAGTGACCTGGGTAGTACATGGTATGTGTGGGTCACCAGTGACCTGGATAGCAGATGGTAGGTGTGGGTCACCAGTGACCTGGGTAGTAGATGGTATGTGTGGGTCACCAGTGACCTGGGTAGTAGATGGTATGTGTGGGTCACCAGTGACCTGGGTAGTAGATGGTATTTGTGGGTCACCAGTGACCTGGGTAGTAGATGGTATGTGTAGGTCACCAGTGACCTGGGTAGTAGATGGCATGTGTAGGTCACCAGTGACCTGGGTAGTAGATGGTATGTGTAGGTCACCAGTGACCTGGGTAGTAGATGGTATGTGTATGTCACCAGTGACCTGGGTAGTAGATGATATATGTAGGTCACCAGTGACCTGGGTAGTAGATGGTATGTGTAGGTCACCAGTGACCTGGGTAGTAGATGGTATGTGTGGATCACCAGTGACCTGGGTAGTAGATGGTATGTGTGGGTTACCAGTGACCTGGGCAGTTGAAGATATGTGTAGGTCACCAGTGACCTGGGCAGTTGACGATATGTGTAGGTCACCAGTGACCTGGGTATTAGATGGTATGTGTGGGTTACCAGTGACCTGGGCAGTTGACGATATGTGTAGGTCACCAGTGACCTGGGTAGTAGATGGTATGTGTGGGTTACCAGTGACCTGGGTAGTAGATGGTATGTGTGGGTTACCAGTGACCTGGGCAGTTGACGATATGTGTAGGTCACCAGTGACCTGGGCAGTTGACGATATGTGTAGGTCACCAGTGACCTGGGCTGTTGACTATATGTGTAGGTCACCAGTGACCTGGGTAGTAGATGGTATGTGTGGGTTACCAGTGACCTGGGCATTTGACGATATGTGTAGGTCACCAGTGACCTGGGCAGTTGACGATATGTGTAGGTCACCAGTGACCTGGGCAGTTGACGATATGTGTAGGTTACCAGTGACCTGGGAAGTTGACGATATGTGTAGGTCACCAGTGACCTGGGTAGTAGATGGTATGTGTGGGTTACCACTGACCTGGGCAGTTGACGATATGTGTAGGTCACCAGTGACCTAGGTAGTAGATGGTATGTGTGGGTTACCAGTGACCTGGGCAGTTGACGATATGTGTAGGTCACCAGTGACGTGGGTAGTAGATGATATGTGTGGGTTACCAGTGACCTGGGCAGTTGACGATATGTGTAGGTCACCATTGACCTGGGTAGTAGATGGTATGTGTGGATTACCAGTGACCTGGGCAGTTGATGGTATGTGTGAGTTACCAGTGTCCTGGGTAGTTGACGATATGTGTAGGTCACCAGTGACCTGGGTAGTAGATGGTATGTGTGGGTTACCAGTGACCTGGGTAGTAGATGGTATGTGTGGGTTACCAGTGACCTGGGCAGTTGACGATATGTGTAGGTCACCAGTGACCTGGGTAGTAGATGGTATGTGTGGGTTACCAGTGACCTGGGTAGTAGATGGTATGTGTGGGTTACCAGTGACCTGGGTAGTAGATGGTATGTGTGGGTTACCAGTGACCTGGGTAGTAGATGGTATGTGTGGGTTACCAGTGACCTGGGTAGTTGACGATATGTGTAGGTCACCAGTGACCTGGGTAGTAGATGGTATGTGTGGGTTACCAGTGACCTGGGTAGTAGATGGTATGTGTGGGTCACCAGTGACCTGGGTAGTAGATGGTATGTGTGGGTTACCAGTGACCTGGGCAGTTGACGATATGTGTAGGTCACCAGTGACCTGGGTAGTAGATGGTATGTGTGGGTTACCAGTGACCTGGGTAGTTGACGATATGTGTAGGTCACCAGTGACCTGGGTAGTAGATGGTATGTGTGGGTTACCAGTGACCTGGGTAGTAGATGGTATGTGTGGGTTACCAGTGACCTGGGCAGTTGACGATATGTGTAGGTCACCAGTGACCTGGGTAGTAGATGGTATGTGTGGGTTACCAGTGTCCTGGGTAGTAGATGGTATGTGTGGGTTACCAGTGACCTGGGTAGTAGATGGTATGTGTGGGTTACCAGTGACCTGGGTAGTAGATGGTATGTGTGGGTTACCAGTGACCTGGGTAGTTGACGATATGTGTAGGTCACCAGTGACCTGGGTAGTAGATGGTATGTGTGGGTTACCAGTGACCTGGGTAGTAGATGGTATGTGTGGGTTACCAGTGACCTGGGCAGTTGACGATATGTTTAGGTCACCAGTGACCTGGGTAGTAGATGGTATGTGTGGGTTACCAGTGACCTGGGTAGTAGATGGTATGTGTGGGTTACCAGTGACCTGGGTAGTAGATGGTATGTGTGGTTTACCAGTGACCTGGGTAGTAGATGGTATGTGTGGGTTACCAGTGACCTGGGTAGTAGATGGTATGTGTGGGTTACCAGTGACCTGGGTAGTAGATGGTATGTGTGGGTTACCAGTGACCTGGGTAGTAGATGGTATGTGTGGGTTACCAGTGACCTGGGTAGTAGATGGTATGTGTGGGTTACCAGTGACCTGGGTAGTAGATGGTATGTGTGGGTTACCAGTGACCTGGGTAGTAGATGGTATGTGTGGGTTACCAGTGACCTGGGTAGTAGATGGTATGTGTGGGTTACCAGTGACCTGGGTAGTAGATGGTATGTGTGGGTTACCAGTGACCTGGGTAGTAGATGGTATGTGTGGGTTACCAGTGACCTGGGTAGTAGATGGTATGTGTGGGTTTCCAGTGACCTGGGTAGTAGATGGTATGTGTAGGTCACCAGTGACCTGGGTAGTAGATGGTATGTGTGGGTTACCAGTGACCTGGGTAGTAGTTGAAGATAACAGATGGTGGTCAAGATGGGTGTTAATAATCACTTGTATTTGCATGGGTATTAGTTGAAGGTGACGCTGGTGAATACATGCGATTACTCACTTGTAGGGGGTACTAGATGAAGGTGACAAATGCATTTGTCGGCGTAATAGTTGAAGGTGACAGATGTGTTTACAAGGATTCTAGTTGAGATTGACAGATAGTGTTGATTGTGTGTTTACTCAGGAGTGTTTATAAGTGCTTCTTCTCTTCTTCAAGTTCAACTGATTGTCCTCATTCGTTTCTCGCTTTATGGGTTCAAACATAAATATTTTTGAAAACAGGTTGTAAGTTGGCTTATACTGCTTCATCGTGCAGGTTTCTTATTTTCAAGTTCCGAAGAAATAAATGTACCGTCCCAGTAGCTCAGGTGGAGAATTAATTTATATCTTTGCCAATAATTATGCTCGCTCACAATTTAGTAAATGTTTTACTATCAGATCATGCAATGGAAATAATTATCTTATATTTTTGTTCTAATCACCTCTCTCCTGAATAATATTACAGGGGCCAAGTGCTTTTCTTAGTTCTAATTTTATTTTTCTCCCTTGAGATAACGGAATAATTTCCTGTAATTATTAGTTTTTCTTTGTAACTTAAAAGTTTGCAGCATGTCTCTGGATATTTATATTATTTACATATTTCATATGTTTACATCCCCACTTCACGGCTTCTTTTTAGTAACACTTCACTATTCAACTGCATGAAAAATATTGTAAATCTTCTGGTGTAGCTTAAGAATTTCTTTCAAATTTGTTTATGAAATTATGAGACCCACTTACAATATTTTGTTATAAATACTCTAAGTCCTTTTTTCAATCATCGTTCCTAATTTTAAAGTCCTTTATGGCACTAAAAGTCCGAATACTGGTCTTGTGCAACTCTTCTCATAACTCAACCATTGTTTCTTAGTCTCTATTTGCATGAATAAATTAGCTAGAAGTGTTTCACTCGCTGCGTGATCCAGGGAATTTATTCTCATTTAACATAACCCGGCCCCTGTGCCTCGATTTACACGATAGAAATAGTAGAGTGTGAGGCATTAGTTTCTGATTCAGTTTAATAATAGAGTAGAACATTTAAAGCAATTCGAAAGAGGAATTCACAAATCGTTACATGAAATCTAATGTCCCAGTTTCTCCAATATAAATGGCAAACCAGGATATACACAGCCCACAGCTAATTTCATACATCAAGAAAGAGACATTTACTTCGTAGCTAAATTTTCCTCTGGGTTCATAAGATACATTTTCTCTACAATGATCTTGAAGGCGCACAGACATTATGTGGACATTAAAGGACACTAAGTAGCTTTACTTTAGGATAAAGCAATAATGTCAAATACTGAGACTTAATTCTGATGAGAAGAGATTCTCCAGTAATTTCACAAACTAATTTAATAAATAAATTTGACACATTAATATTTTCATTTATTACATACGATGAAACAGCCATCAAAGACTACTAATGTCGTCCAGAACTGTTCTATTTGTCGAAAGTTTTGATAATTTTCCTGTAATTTGTGTAATAATTGAAAGATATAATAGTGTTTATGTAACATAATGTAGATATGTAGTGCTGAGGTGACTTTTAAAAGATGATAAGCCACAAGAAATCTACATCTCCTACAATTTACATTTTTATGGTAATCAGTTGAGTAAAATATAATCACTGTAAATTAGAGGAAATTAATATTCGAATAACACCGGGAAGTGTTATTGAATTAACTGAACAGATATATTGGTACACTAAAACGTCTGGAGGAGGAAGCCATAATATAGCGTAATGGAAGAACGGAACATAATTTGTGAGCATTTAATCCAGTGTAATCGGAGCCGTTAGAGAAGATACTGGCAATGTGGTTTAACGTCGTTATAAACGAAGAGACAGTGTATCTGGAAAGGTTCAGATCAGTGAAATAACTGTCAGATTAAGGCTGATAACGAAGCTAGTAATGGACGCGGTGACTGGACCACTTGTTGATCACCGCGTGTATTAGGTTAGGTTGGTTAGGAAACAGGACAAGTGTTTCCTGAAGCGGGTCTTACGCAGATGGTGACCAACCGTTGGAGCTAATGGCCATCTGACCGAGGCCTTCCGCTGGCTTACCGGTCTACCCCTTTATAAATTATGGTTATCATTACCATTTTTCCGTGTGTATTGGAATAAATTATGCTCGACTCCTTATATGTGGAATAAAACCGCAGAACAGGTAAGGTATCTTTTACTGGAGAATATTGGGTTAACATCCTGTTAAGGTGGCGTTAGATTATATCACCCAAAGAATAACTGGGCTAATGTCTTTTAACTTTAAGTACATTTATGTTTTAATAATTGAAATTTTGTTATTCTAATAACATGACACTAACAAATATAAAATCTGTAAAGCCGAAAATAACTTTTCAGTAATATATACAGTCTACAACCAAATTTAATACTATGTTACTGGTTGGAGATTCTTTTATTAATTAATATTCAAGAACTATATGTTCACATAATTTAAGGTTCAGATGTGTGAGTTTTGGAGCTGAGAAGAAAGGAATAATTTGGTGACCCATCATTCCTAAAATCGCACATGTCTCCCAGGTACATCTATATCAGTAGGTGTAATCGGTTTTAGATGTGCCAGAGTTTTCTCCAGTTATGTGTGAAAAATGTTAATACAGGATTGTACTTGTGAAATTTGTACCCATAATTTCTCACATTATTTTAATGAGGGTTAAGACGTTGAATTCGCACGGGTCATGTAGCTCCTGTGAAATAGGTAGAATTTAAATTCGATCCAAGGAAGAGGAGGATAATCCATTCCTTGAATTAAGAGTAGATCAGCAGCATTAAGACACCAGCCGTTTGAGTAAACATAATCCAGTTATTTTATGCAAAATAATACTATACCATTCCGATATTAAGGGATAAAATAAGAACATAAGAACATAAGAAAGAAGGAACACTGCAACGGGCCTACTGACCCATGCAGAGCAGGTCCATTCCCCCCCTCCCCCGGATAAGACCAATAACCCACCCCCCGGATTATCCCAATGACCCACCCAGTCTGGTCATGCCCACTCAAGGATGGAGCACTGCACCAGACCCAGCAACACAAGCTAGTAAGGTCCAACTTACACCCACCCACACCCACTCGTGTATTTATCTAACCTATTTTTAAAACTACACAACGTTTTAGTAATACTTTACATTAACAACAACCTTTTTCTGACTAGTATACACGAGTGCTGAAATTATGAAGGATAGTAAGTAAGTAAGTAAGTAAATTTATTCAGGTATACACAATACAGTTACATAGAATTA
Organism: Cherax quadricarinatus; assembly: GCF_038502225.1. Taxonomy (NCBI): domain Eukaryota; kingdom Metazoa; phylum Arthropoda; class Malacostraca; order Decapoda; family Parastacidae; genus Cherax; species Cherax quadricarinatus. The sequence goes on along the minus strand of NC_091311.1, from coordinate 12,293,147 downwards.
TCATACATAGCAGCATATGTGTAGAGAACCTAGGATAACCCGAAAAAGTCAGACAGTTAAGACTTTTTAAAGTTAGTCAATGGAAACCAATTTCGAGAATGGTCTATGTAAATTTGAGCAGAGGTGACCTACACTTAGAAATTGTTAATGGAATCCTCCTTTAGTTTTGATTCAGTACGATTGAAAATATGAAGTACTGGATGAAGTTTCTACAAGACGAGGACACTGTACTTAGCGATGAAGTTTTTACAAGACGAGGACACTGTACTTAGCGATGAAGTTTCTACAAGACGAGGACACTGTACTTAGCGACGAAGTTTCTACAAGACGAGGATACTGTACTTAGCGACGAAGTTTCTACAAGACGAGGACACTGTACTTAGCGACGAAGTTTCTACAAGACGAAGACACTGTACTTAGCCATGTACCGGCTCAGACACTAGGTTGTACAATATCTAAGAACTTACTAAACTTGTGAAAATTAAAAATGCCCTGAAAACAGAAATGATCAGATATTCTCAGTTTTCGTTCTACAGTTCTGTCCTCCAATCCTGTGAGAGTATATATATATATGTGAGATTTAGTATTTTATATAAAATTCCAATTGCACCACGTAATGTCTATATATATATATATAACCTGCCATAATGACAATTAAAGTTCTAATTTAATTCATAAATATTTTCGGCAGAAATTCACAGGAGTTTAGTGTTGTAAACTGACCAGAAGAGATATTCTCTATTACCTGGGAAACAAATTTGTGGAAAATTGTGGAAAATTTCACCTGCAGGTGAAAGCCAAGATTTATATTAATATAGCCCCATAATACTGAAATTTTGAAGCCTAGAAAAATCACTCCAGTAATTGGTTTGAATCACACGATTCCAAATTATACGGTGTCGCACTTCTTAAGGAATGCATCAACGTTAATATTTTAAAGGTGATAATCATATATTTATGTTTATTGAATGAAAAAGCTTTTGCATTTTAATATTATATTAATAGATTCTTTTAAATTATAGTTTTATCAGTTATTATCATTTATCAAATATTGCCTATATTAATACTAAATTCCAGTGCTGAATATTCTTTTAATAAAAGGGAGAATGATTGCTTTTACCTAAAACTTTAAATTGCAACCAGTCTTTCATGGTGTCACAATATATGACCCTTGATGACGAATGCGAGTATAGGATAACTCTTCGCTGTTTGGTAATCATTTAGATTGCTTTCGATAATAATTTAAATGAAATCGTGTGTTACTTTTGTGTTGCCGTGAATATTGTGTGCGCTGACCTATTATCTCTTGATGTCATTACTAGTAGCAATAAAAAAACTATACAGAGAGATAAAAGATTCAAAATTGGCTGGGACAAAAAAATCATACATTTGTGTGTGTGTGGATACATATATATATATATATATATATATATATATATATATATATATATATATATATATATATATATATATATATATATATATATATATATATATATATATATATATATATATATATATATATATATATATATATATATATATATATATGTCGTGCCGAATATGTAAAACTGGTCAATTAGCAAGAACTCATTTAAAATTAAGTCCTTTCTAAAATTTTCTCTTATACGTTTAAAGATACATTTTTTCATTAATGTTGGTGCAAAAAATTATAATTTTGCACCAAAAGGAACTTACAAAAACTTACCTAACGTTATTATAAAAAGAACAATTTATTTTAGCCTAACCCAACTATATATATTTTAGATTTGTTTACAATAATTTAATACTAAACAAACACAGTGAAATATATTTTTTTCGTTAGGTTCAGAATGATTTTGGCGAAATTATTGCATACACAAATTTTCGCTTGTCCTATATGGCAAGACGAGCGTTGCTATTTAAGCCAGGATCGCAAGTTCTGCCCATTCGGCACGACAGATATATATATATATATATATATATATATATATATATATATATATATATATATATATATATATATATATATATATATATATATATATATATATATATATATATATATATATATATATATATATATATATATATATATATATATATATATATATATATATATATATATATATATATATATATATATATATATATATATATATATATATATATATACTGCACGAATATGACAGTATTCTGAGGCAGATTTTTACGAAAGTACTTAACCTTACTCTAGAAGACGGGCAGTGGAACCAAGCTACACTTCCAGTCAGACTAGGAGGCATTGGTGTCCGCAAGTCATCACAGAGTGTGTCAGGGAAGGATAGAGCCCGCCTCCTGGCAGTGAGAGCCCCTCATGCTGGGGACTTTCTGTTGGCTGTTCCCAACTCCCGCCTTGGCACACGTCTCGACCCACAGACCATCCGCATCGGTGTTGCCCTTCGACTTGCCGCCCCTATTCTCACCGAACACAGGTGTATTTGTGGCAGTGAAGCAGCAGACCGATTCGGGTACCATGGTCTTGTGTGCAGTAAATCCGAGGGAAAGATTGAAAGACATGAGGAGGTTAATAACATTATCAAGAGGAGCTTCACAACAGCTGGATGCCCAGCAGTAAGGGAGCCACCCCAACTTTGCAGATCTGATGGCAGCCAGAAGCGTCCAGATGGTATCACCCTTCAAGTCTGCACAGATGGGAAGCAGGTGGTGTGGGACTATACATGTGCATCTACCTTGGCTGATACCTATCTCCAATACACCAGGGAAGAAGGAGGGGCAGCTGCTAGCTTCAGGGAGTCCCAAAAGTCTAGAAAATATGGAGAACTTGCCCATCAGAGACCCTTGGCTCATGGGGAAAGAGTGCATCTAATTTCCTTAAGGAGCTGGGAAAAAGACTCATCAGGGTAACTAGGGATCCCAGGGCAGCTAGTTTTCTGTTCCAGCGGCTCAGTGCGGCTGTTCAAAGGGGTAATGCCTGCTGCATTTTGGGCACACGCCCCAGCTCTGAGGAGCTGGATGAGATTTTCGCCTTATAATCGGTGATACACACGTAACAACATGTACCGTATATGCCACCTTTATATCAATCTTCTGTACCATATTATGTAATAAAATATTCCTATTAGTAAAAAAATATATATATCAAAAGATGGGGTGGTAGGGGAAGTGCAATATTCAAACGGCTTCAGGAAGAAATCCAAATATTCTTCCTTGAAGCCTTTTTATCCACTTCTCCGAGGCTATGGGTCCCACAATTTACACCAGAGGTGGACCCGATCATATATATATAAAATATATATATATATATATATATATATATATATATATATATATATATATATATATATATATATATATATATATATGTATATATATATATATATATATATATATATATATATATATATATATATATATATATATATATATATATATATATATATATATATAATTTGTTACAAACACTGCCCTTATGCTGTAACAACAGGAAAATACTGACTTAGTCGTTGTCCACCTTTTATAGTTCACTTCAGGAGAAATAAGCACTAAGTCGTTTTTTCCAGGTTTTTTTTATCTAGTTTCAAAACAAAGTCTTCTCGTACTTAGTAACAGGGTTAGATATTAACTACGTTAGACAATTAGTCTAGAAGAAAGCACCTCGGGTATACCAAGGTTCAATTAACAACGACTTTTGACACTTCCTTCTGATCTTTATATAATTTGAATACTAAGTCTCTTTTCGTGTTTAGTAACTAGGTTAAACATTAAAAATCCCATACTCATAGGGAGGTTATGTGACACTTTGTGATACTTTACATACGATGAATATTAATATAATTGTGTGTTTGCGTTCTTATAAATAATTAAATAACCAAACTCCAAAATATCCATCAATATTGACAATCTTGTACAGAAAGGAAAACTATTTAGTTACTTTCGAGAAACAACAATCTCAGGCTTATAGTCAATCGTCTAGTGCAGGAGATTAAATTCCATAGAAAAACAACTATGTAACCGAGTGCTAAACAGGGCTATGCGCTCGGGCTTGAGAACCTGAACCTACCGCTTGCGTCAGCGACCAGTAACTCTCACATCAGGTTGATCACGTAACAAAAGCTTTGAATCCAGCAGGCAGCATAACTAATGATTCCATCCTCTTTCATTATTAACTAGTTTTCTACTTTTCCTATTTCTATACATACATATATATATATATATATATATATATATATATATATATATATATATATATATATATATATATAGGGAAGTACCACCTCTATAGCTGGAATGGGGACCCTCATCCTCAGAGAAGACAATAAACGTACCTCAGGGAAAACTCAAGGTTCTCCCCGGAGCTGTTTGAATATTTTCTTCTCCTACCACCCCCTATATTTATATTCTAAGTGAACATTTATTAATAAAACAAAATACATTTACAGAAAAAAACATAAACATATATATATATATATATATATATATATATATGCAAAACAACCATGGGGTGAGTAGAATGATAGCTCTAGGCCTTTCGTGTTGCAATCAACACATCATCAGGAGCTTGCAAAATTGCAGAAAAGATGAGGGTTTCCAAGCGAATACGTTCTCAAAGTAACTAGTACTAGATATGTAAGTAATGCATATTGGTATAATTAATAAAGATTTAATAAAAACATATTTGGATCATAATATGAAATTTTGTCCTATTACAGAATGCATAAAATTTAAGTTTAGAACGTATAAAGAAATAAGAGAAAATTCATGCCCATCATCATAAATCATTTAATAGGATATTAAAATTTAAGATGTGATGATAAGGCCTCTTGCAAAAATAAAGAATGAGATTCGACTTAAGTGAAGTTAATATTTAAAAAAAAATGATTAGAAACTGTAACATAGCAAAACTAATTTCCACGACCACGAACTGGACAAATGTAAATTTTGAAAAACCTGAGATGTAGATAAATTGAGATTAAGCTACCAGGACAACTCTTTGAGGTAAACTAAGAGAAAATCTTTAAAATGGATTGGGCAAAGTGATAAAAGTACTGAATTATCTCTCCTGTCAACTCTGAAGTTTCCCAACCGTTGCTCAAATTAGTTTATTTATTGAGCACAACATCCAGCATTTTCTTAAGATCGCTGAGAATTTACTATCCAAGCAAATAAATCAAGAAAAGATATTGAGTAACAAAAGCTGGGCCATCGGAATGCGTTCATAAGTGGAAATTCCTTTTCTACACAAAACCAAAACAATGAATCTAAAAATCTTCAGTACACGTCCAAGTACCTGCTACCTGGGGTCTACCTGGAGGGTATTCCGGGGATCAACGCCCCCGCGGCCCGGTCCACGACCAGGCCTCACGGTGGATCAGGGCCTAATCAAACAGGCTGTTACTACTGGCCGCACGTACTCCAGCGTACGAGCCACAGCCCGGCTGATCCAGCACTGACTTTAGGTATCTGTCCAGCTCCCTCTTGAAGGCAGCCAGGGGCCTATTGGTAATTCCCCTTATGTATGGTGGGAGGCTGTTGAACACTCTTGGGCCCAGGACACTTATGGTGTTATCTTACTGTACCAATGGCGCCTCTACTTTTCATTGGGGTATTTTGCACTGAATGCACAGTCTTTTACTTTCGTAGGGCGTGATTTCTGTGCGCAGATGCGGTACCATTCCTTATAGAATTTTCCAAATGTAGATTATGATATATCTCTCACGCCTGCGTTCCAGCGGGTACAAGTCAATATCAAATGGTATACAATACCGACAGGTTGGTAGATAAGACACATAGGCAACATTTAGGCAACTTTATTCCGAAACGTTTCGCCTACACAGTAGGCTTCTTCAGTCGAGTACAGAAAGTAGGCAGGAACAGTAGAGATATGAAGACGATGTAATCAGTCCATCACCCTTGAAGTCGTAGATTTGAGGTTGTCAGTCCCTCAGCCTGGAGAAGTTCTGTTTCAAAGTCTGGAACTAACTGAAGATCAAGCAACAGTGTTGAGACTTTAAATACTGTCGGAAGGAGAGGTGCAGAGTAGTGGTAGTGAGAATGTAGCCACTGAGAGGTCACGTCCATACCAACCTGTCGGTATTGTATACCGTTTGATATTCACTTTGTCAGACACTGCAACACAATGTCATCTTGGTACAGAAGAGAAAATACCTTGGACAACTTTTCAAGTGAGAATTGTTTGATCTGAGATGGACGTGACCTCCCAGTGGCTACATTCTCACTACTGCTACTCTGCACCTCTCCTTCGGACAGTATTTAAGTCTCAACGCTGTCGCTTGATCTTCAGTTAGTTCCAGACTTTGGAACAGAACTTCTCCAGGCTGAGGGACTGACAACCTCAAATCTACGACTTTAAGGGTGATGGACTGATTACGTCGTCTTCACATCTCTACTGCTCCTGCTTACTTTCTGTACTCGACTGAAGAAGCCTACTGTGTAGGCGAAACGTTTAGAAATAAAGTTGCCTAAATGTTGTTTATGTGTCTTATCTAGGGTACAAGTCAAGTGCTTCCAAGCGTTCCCAGTAGTTGAGGTGTTTTATAGAATTTATATGTGCAGTAAAGGTTCTTAGAACACTCTCTAAATCTGCAATTTCACCTGCTTTGAACGGAGATGTTAATGTACAGCAATATTCTAGCCTAGAGAGAACAAGTGATTTGAGAAAAGGATCATCAGTGCCTTGACATCTCATGTTTTGAACGTTCTCATTATTCATCTTATCATTTTCTTTGCAGCTGTGATAGTGACACTGTTGTGATCCATGAACGTGAGATCCTCAGACATTACGACTACCAGGTCCCTCACATTATTTTTGTGCTCTATTGTATGATAAGAGTCTGTAGTATACTCAGTTCTAGTTATTATCTCCTCCAGTTTTCCTTAACGGAGTAGTTGGAATTTGTCTTCAGTGAACATCATATTGTTTCCCATTGCCTACTGGAAAACTTTGTTTATATCTTCTTGGAGGTTAACCGTGTCCTCAGTAGATGACACTCTCATGCAGATCCTAGTATCGTCTGCAAAGGATGACACGGTGCTGTGGAGTACATCTCTATGTCTGATATGAGGATGAGGAACAGGATGGGGGCGAGTACTGTGCCTTGTGGAACAGAACTTTTCACTATGGCAGCTTCCGATTTTGCTCTGTTGATCACTACTCTTTGTGTTCGATTGGTTAGAAAGTTGAAGATCCATCTCCCCACTTTGCCAGTAATTCCTTTAGCAGTGTTTTTGTACGCTTTTACGCGATGATCGCACTTGTCAAAGGCTTTTGCAAAGTCCGTATATTACATCTTCATTCCGTTTTTCTTCCCGTGCATCCAAAATCATATAGTGATCTAGTAGTTGTGAGAGGCAGGAGCAACCTGCTCTGAACCAATGTTGCCCTGGATTGTGCAGTTTTTGGGAATCCAGGTTGTTTGCAATCGTTCTTCTTAGCACTCTTTCAAAGATTTTAATGATGTGGGACGTTAGAGCTATTGATCTATAGTTCGTAGCTAAAGATTTCCTCCCACCTTTATAGAGTGGGGCTATATCTGTTGTTTTTAGTGACTGTGGAATTTCACCAATGTTTAAGCTCCTTCTCCATACTTAGGGCACGTGAAAGGAGTTTCTTGCAGTTCAAAATGAACACATACTTCCACGTGTCTGGGCTCGTGGCTGAGGGCATGGGCATGTTGCCTATTGCTTTCAAAGTCTATGGCTCATGTATATATATATATATATATATATATATATATATATATATATATATATATATATATATATATATATATATATATACTGTATATATATATTTATTATCACACTGGCCAATTCCCACCAAGGCAGGGTGGCCCGAAAAAGAAAAACTTTCACCATCATTCACTCCATCACTGTCTTGCCAGAAGGGTGCTTTACACTAGTTTTTAAACTGCAACATTAACACCCCTCCTTCAGAGTGCAGGCACTGTACTTCCCATCTCCAGGACTCAAGTCCGGCCTGCCGGTTTCCCTGAATCCCTTCATAAATGTTACTTTGCTCACACTCCAACAGCACGTCAAGTATTAAAAACCATTTGTCTCCATTCACTCCTATCAAATACGCTCACGCATGCCTGCTGGAAGTCCAAGTCCCTCGCACACAAAACCTCCTTTACCCACTCCCTCCAACCTTTCGTAGGCCGACCCCTACGCCGCCTTCCTTCCACTGCAGACTGATACACTCTTGAAGTCACTCTGTATCGCTCCATTCTCTCTACATGTCCGAACCACATCAACAACCCTTCCTCAGCCCTCTGGACAACAGTTTTGGTAATCCCGCACCTCCTCCTAACTTCCAAACTACGAATTCTCTGCATTATATTCACACAACACATTGCCCTCAGACATGACATCTCCACTGCCTCCAGCCTTCTCCTCGCTGCAACATTCATCACCCATGCTTCACACCCACATAAGAGCGTTGGTAAAACTATACTCTCATACATTCCCCTCTTTGCCTCCAAGGACAAAGTTCTTTGTCTCCACAGACTCCTAAGTGCACCACTCGCTCTTTTCCCCTCATCAATTCTATGATTCACCTCATCTTTCATAGACCCATCTGCTGACACGTCCACTCACAAATATCTGAATACATTCACCTCCTCCATACTCTCTCCCTCCAATCTGATATTCAATCTTTCATCACCTAATCTTTTTGTTATCCTCATAACCTTACTCTTTCCTGTATTCACCTTTAATTTTCTTCTTATGCACACCCTACCAAATTCATCCACCATTCTCTGCAACTTCTCTTCAGAATCTCCCAAGTGCACAGTGTCATCAGCAAAGAGCAGCTGTGACTACTCCCACTTTGTGTGTGATTCTTTATCTTTTAACTCCACGCCTCTTGCCAAGACCCTCGCATTTACTGCTCTTACAACTCCATCTATAAATATATTAAACAACAACAGTGACATCACACATCCCTGTGTAAGGCCTACTTTTACTGGGAAATAATTTCCCTCTTTCCTACATACTCTAACTTGAGCCTTACTATCCTCGTAAAAACTCTTCACTGCTTTCAGTAACCTACCTCCTACACCATACACTTGCAACATCTGCCACATTGCCCTCTTATCCACCCTGTCATACGCCTTTTTCAAATCCATAAATGCCACAAAGACCTCTCTAGCCTTATCTAAATACTTATATGTTTCACTGTAAACACCTGGTCCACACACCCCCTACCTTTCCTAAAGCCTCCTTGTTCATCTGCTATCCTATTCTCCGGCTTACTCTTAATTCTTTCAATAACAACTCTACCATACACTTTACCAGGTATACTCAGCAGACTTATCCCCCTATAATTTTTGCACTCTCTTTTATCCCCTTTGTCTTTATACAAAGGAACTATGCATGCTCTCTGCCAATCCCTAGGTACCTTACCCTCTTCCATACATTTATTAAATAATTGCACCGACCACTCCAAAACTATATCCCCACCTGCTTTTAACATTTCTATCTTTATCCCATCAATCCCGGCTGCCTTACCCCCTTTCATTTTACCTACTGCCTCACGAACTTCCCCCACACTCACAACTGGCTCTTCCTCACTCCTACAAGATGTTATTCCTCCTTGTCCTATACACGAAATCACAGCTTCCCTATCTTCATCAACATTTAACAATTCCTCAAAATATTCCCTCCATCTTCCCAATACCTCTAACTCTCCGTTTAATAACTCTCCTCTCCTATTTTTAACTGACAAATCCATTTGTTCTCTAGGCTTTCTTAACTTGTTAATCTCACTCCAAAACTTTTTCTTATTTTCAACAAAATTTGTTGATAACATCTCACCCACTCCCTCATTTGCTCTCTTTTTACATTGCTTCACCACTCTCTTAACCTCTCTCTTTTTCTCCATATACTCTTCCCTCCTTGCATCACTTCTACTTTGTAAAAACTTCTCATATGTTAACTTTTTCTCCCTTACTACTCTCTTTACATAATCATTCCACCAATCGCTCCTCTTCCCTCCCGCACCCACTTTCCTGTAACCACAAACTTCTGCTGAACACTCTAACACTACATTTTTAAACCTACCCCATACCTCTTCGACCCCATTGCCTGTGCTCTCATTAGCCCATCTATCCTCCAATAGCTGTTTATATCTTACCCTAACTGCCTCCTCTTTTAGTTTATAAACCCTCACCTCTCTCTTCCCTGATGCTTCTATTGTCCTTGTATCCCATCTACCTTTTACACTCAGTGTAGCTACAACTAGAAAGTGATCTGATATATCTGTGGCCCCTCTATAATCATGTACATCCTGAAGTCTACTCAACAGTCTTTTATCTACCAATACATAATCCAACAAACTACTGTCATTTCGCCCTACATCTTATCTTGTATACTTATTTATCCTCTTTTTCTTAAAATATGTATTACCTATAAATAAACCCCTTTCTATACAAAGTTCAATCAAAGGGCTCCCATTATCATTTACACCTGGCACCCCAAACTTACCTACCACACCCTCTCTAAAAGTTTCTCCTACTTTAGCATTCAGGTCCCCTACCACAATTACTCTCTCACTTGGTTCAAAGGCTCCTATACATTCACTTAACATCTCCCAAAATCTCTCTCTCTCCTCTACATTCCTCTCTTCTCCAGGTGCATACACGCTTATTATGACCCACTTTTCGCATCCAACCTTTACTTTAATCCACATAATTCTTGAATTTACACATTCATATTCTCTTTTCTCCTTCCATAACTGATCATTTAACATTACTGCTACCCCTTCCTTTGCTCTAACTCTCTCAGATACTCCAGATTTAATCCCAATTATTTCCCCCCACTGAAACTCCCCTACCCCCTTCAGCTTTGTTTCGCTTAGGGCCAGGACATCCAACTTCTTTTCATTCATAACATCAGCAATCATCTGTTTCTTGTCATCCGCACTACATCCACGCACATTTAAGCATCCCAGTTTTATAAAGTTTTTCTTCTTCTCTTTTTTAGTAAATGTCTACAGGAGAAGGGGTTACTAGCCCATTGCTGCCGGCATTTTAGTCGCCTCATACGACACGCATGGCTTACGGAGGAAAGATTCTTTTCCACTTCCCCATGGACAATAGAAGAAATTTTAAAGATTATTTGTCCAGTGTATTATTAAATTCTTCCCAAATTCTATTAATTATAAATGGATCTAATTTATATAAACCAAAGGAAATATTCATATTATTGTCAAAACTGCTTTTTATGAAACAAGATTCAGAAAGCAGTTTTGACAATAATATGAATATTTCCTTTGGTTTATATAAATTAGATCCATTTATAATTAATAGAATTTGGGAAGAATTTAATAATACACTGGACAAATAATCTTTAAAATTTCTTATTTCTTGGGTAGAATAGTTTGTGGGGTGAGTTGTGCCAAGGACCTTTCCAAGTTGGCTCGCCGCGCGTCACGTGTTTAAACCGTTGTGGGATCTGATAGTGAGGTGCCGACCAGACCCCTTATATAGCTTCCTTGGATGCTTTACTTTCATAGTTCCTTGATAATGTGAGTAGTCACGAAAGCGCTTGGAATTTCTCTATTCTTTCAGAGTGGTTGTTTTGCATATTCTGAAATCACCTGTAGAAGTGGAAAAGAATCTTTCCTCCGTAAGCCATGCGTGTCGTATGAGGCGACTAAAATGCCGGGAGCAATGGGCTAGTAACCTTTTCTCCTGTAGACATTTACTAAAAAAGAGAAGAAGAAAAACTTTATAAAACTGGGATGCTTGAATGTGCGTGCATGTAGTGCGGATGACAAGAAACAGATGATTGCTGATGCTATGAATGAAAAGAAGTTGGATGTCCTGGCCCTAAGCGAAACAAAACTGAAGGGGGTAGGGGAGTTTCGGTGGGGGGAAATAAATGGGATTAAATCTGTAATGTCTGAGAGAGTTAGAGCTAAGGAAGGGGTAGCAGTAATGTTGAAGGATCAGTTATGGAAGGAGAAAAGAGAATATGAATGTGTAAATTCAAGAATTATGTGGATTAAAGTAAAGGTTGGATGCGAAAAGTGGGTCATAATAAGCGTGTATGCACCTGGAGAAGAGAGGAATGTAGAGGAGAGAGAGAGATTTTGGGAGATGTTAAGTGAATGTATAGGAACCTTTGAACCAAGTGAGAGAGTAATTGTGGTAGGGGACCTGAATGCTAAAGTAGGAGAAACTTTTAGAGAGGGTGTGGTAGGTAAGTTTGAGGTGCCAGGTGTAAATGATAATGGGAGCCCTTTGATTGAACTTTGTATAGAAAGGGGTTTAGTTATAGGTAATACATATTTTAAGAAAAAGAGGATAAATAAGTATACAAGATATGATGTAGGGCGAAATGACAGTAGTTTGTTGGATTATGTATTGGTAGATAAAAGACTGTTGAGTAGACTTCAGGATGTACATGTTTATAGAGGGGCCACAAATATATCAGATCACTTTTTAGTTGTAGCTACACTGAGAGTGAAAGGTAGATGGGATACAAGGAGAATAGAAGCACCAGGGAAGAGAGAGGTGAAGGTTTATAAACTAAAAGAGGAGGCAGTTAGGGTAAGATATAAACAGCTATTGGAGGATAGATGGGCTAATGAGAGCATAGGCAATGGGGTCGAAGAGGTATGGGGTAGGTTAAAAAATGTAGTGTTAGAGTGTTCAGCAGAAGTTTGTGGTTACAGGAAAGTGGGTGCGGGAGGGAAGAGGAGCGATTGGTGGAATGATGATGTAAAGAGAGTAGTAAGGAAGAAAAAGTTAGCATATGAGAAGTTTTTACAAAGTAGAAGTGATGCAAGGAGGGAAGAGCATATGGAGAAAAAGAGAGAGGTTAAGAGAGTGGTGAAGCAATGTAAAAAGAGAGCAAATGAGAGAATGGGAGAGATGTTATCAACAAATTTTGTTGAAAATAAGAAAAAGTTTTGGAGTGAGATTAACAAGTTAAGGAAGCCTAGAGAACAAATGGATTTGTCAGTTAAAAATAGGAGAGGAGAGTTATTAAATAAAGAGTTAGAGGTATTGGGAAGATGGAGGGAATATTTTGAGGAATTGTTAAATGTTGATGAAGATAGGGAAGCTGTGATTTCATGCATAGGGCAAGGAGGAATAACATCTTGTACGAGTGATGAAGAGCCAGTTGTGAGTGTAGGGGAAGTTCGTGAGGCAGTAGGTAAAATGAAAGGGGGTAAGGCAGCCGGGATTGATGGGATAAAGATAGAAATGTTAAAAGCAGGTGGGGATATAGTTCTGGAGTGGTTGGTGCAGTTATTTAATAAATGTATGGAAGAGGGTAAGGTACCAAGGGAATGGCAGAGAGCATGCATAGTTCCTTTGTATAAAGGCAAAGGGGACAAAAGAGAGTGCACAAATTATAGGGGGATAAGTCTGTTGAGTATACCTGGTAAAGTGTATGGTAGAGTTATTATTGAAAGAATTAAGAGTAAGCAGGAGAATAGGATAGCAGATGAACAAGGAGGCTTTAGGAAAGGTAGGGGGTGTGTGAACCAGGTGTTTACAGTGAAACATATAAGTGAACAGTATTTAGATAAAGCTAAAGAGGTTTTTGTGGCATTTATGGATTTGGAAAAGACATATGACAGGGTGGATAGGGGGGCAATGTGGCAGATGTTGCAAGTGTATGGTGTAGGAGGTAGGTTACTGAAAGCAGTGAAGAGTTTTTACGAGGATAGTGAGGCTCAAGTTAGTGTATGTAGGAAAGAGGGAGATTATTTCCCAGTAAAAGTAGGCCTTAGACAAGGATGTGTGATGTCACCGTGGTTGTTTAATATATTTATAGATGGGGTTGTAAGAGAAGTAAATGCGAGGTCTTGGCAAGAGGCGTGGAGTTAAAAGATAAAGAATTACACATAAAGTGGGAGTTGTCACTGTTGCTCTTTGCTGATGACACTGTGCTCTTGGGAGATTCTGAAGAGAAGTTGCAGAGGTTGGTGGATGAATCTGGTAGGGTATGCAAAAGAAGAAAATTAAAGGTGAATACAGGAAAGAGTAAGGTTATGAGGATAACAAAAATATTAGGTGATGAAAGATTGGATATCAGATTGGAGGGAGAGAGTATGGAGGAGGTGAATGTATTCAGATTTTTGGGAGTGGACGTGTCAGCTGATGGGTCTATGAAAGATGAGGTGAATCATAGAATTGATGATGGGAAAAGGGTGAGCGGTGCACTTAGGAGTCTGTGGAGACAAAGAACTTTGTCCTTGGAGGCAAAGAGGGGAATGTATGAGAGTATAGTTTTACCAACGCTCTTATATGGGTGTGAAGCTTGGGTGATGAATGTTGCAGCGAGGAGAAGGCCGGAGGCAGTGGAGATGTCATGTCTGAGGGCAATGTGTGGTGTGAATATAATGCAGAGAATTCGTAGTTTGGAAGTTAGGATGAGGTGCGGGATTACCAAAACTGTTGTCCAGAGGGCTGAGGAAGGGTTGTTGAGGTGGTTCGGACATGTAGAGAGAATGGAGCGAAACAGAGTGACTTCAAGAGTGTATCAGTCTGTAGTGGAAGGAAGGCGGCGTAGGGGTCGGCCTAGGAAAGGATGGAGAGAGGGGGTAAAGGAGGTTTTGTGTGCGAGGGGCTTGGACTTCCAGCAGTTTAAAAACTGTAGTGTAAAGCACCCTTCTGGCAAGACAGTGATGGAGTGAATGATGGTGAAAGTTTTTCTTTTTCGGGCCACCCTGCCTTGGTGGGAATCGGCAAGTGTGATAATAAAAATAATAATAAAATATATATATATGTTCCTTGATAATGTGAGTAATCACGAAAGTGCTTGGAATATCATTATTTTTTCACAGTGGTTATTTTGCATATATATATATATATATATATATATATATATATATATATATATATATATATATATATATATATATATATATATATATATATATATATATATATATATATATATATATATATATATATATATATATATATATATATATATATATATATACATATATATATATATATATATATATATATATATATATATATATATATATATATATATATATATATATATATATATATATATATATATATATATTTATATATATATATCGCATGCTTTCTCGAATTCCTTGCACATATATATATATATATATGTATATATATATATATATATATATATATATATATATATATATATATATATATATATATATATATATATATATATATATATATATATATAAGTGAAACCATGTGAGAGTTAGATGTAAGGTGACAGGTCAGGCGTCAGGTGGAAGGGATACCTTGTGGCAGTTGTGTTCCAGGTGGCAGGTGGGACCTAATGGCAGTGTAGTTCCCGGAGGTACGTAGTGGGTCCACCGTTTAGAAAATGGTCACAGGATGGTAAGAGGGAAGCCTTACCATGGAGTGATGAGTACAGTACCTCACGCACCCACTGCTGGCTGCAATAATCCATCCATTGCTACGCTTTCTCTCTCTATGTCTCAGTACCTCACACACCCACTGCTGGCTGCAATAATCCATCCATTGCTATTCTCTCTCTCTCTATGTCTGTCTGTCTGTCTGTCTGTCTCTGTCTCTGTCTGTCTGTCTGTTTCTCTCTCTCTCTCTCTCTCTCTCTCTCTCTCTCTCTCTCTGTCTTTCTCTCTCTCTACCTCTCCCTCTCTCCCTCTGCTTAATTAATTGTATCTCATTTTCGTATTTATTTTTCTCCCATTTTATCGTTATCTTGTAGTTACTTCTCTCAACCCTCCTCTTGTTTGTTTTCGTTTACCAATTTTTTTCCGATTAATTTTGTTTATTCCCTTCTACTTTTTCTTCCTATTCATCTTTCTTTCTCATTCTCCGTTACCTATTCCTCCTTTCCTGGAACTCAGTTCACAACTGTTTGCTCCTGATTTCACTACTCAAACATACAATGGTCATTTATGTCTAACTGACAAAGGTGATCTAAAATTTTCAGTAAGGATATCACGATACTTTTGACATATTCTAAACATATTCTACTTTGACAAAATTCTACGAATTAGCAATGCAGAAGCCTGTATAATCGAATATTTCCATTGGTTTAAAGAAGGACATCGGCTGCTTTCCGTGTTCGGAAGTCGATATAAAAAAGCCTAATATCAATTTTTCGTGTCGTAGAAATTCTGCCCAGAGATATTCTGAGGTTGTTCCTTCAGCCTTTATATGTTTTCCACTTAGCATTTCAAGTTTTCTTTGATATTAAGAGCCAACTCACCCTCCCATTCTACCATTTTTATCAACATGCAGCAATTTGTAGCTCTGAACGTGGCAACCGGCCAACACGTCTTGACTCTTCAAGTTAAGAGTGTCTCACTATCTCACTGTCTCACTCTCATTATCTCATTGTCTCACTGTCTCACAATCTCACTGTCGCACTGTCTCACTGTCTCAATATCTCATTGTCTCACTGTCTCACTATCTCACTGTCGCACTGTCTCACTGTCTCATTATCTCATTGTCTCACTGTCTCATTGTCTCACTATCTCACTGTCTCACTGTCTCACTGTCTCATTATCTCATTGTCTCACTGTCTCACTGTCTCACTATCTCACTATCTCACTGTCGCACTGTCTCACTGTCTCATCTCATTGTCTCACTGTCTCACTCTCTCACTCTCTCGTTATCTCATTATCTCACTGTCTCACTATCTCATTATCGCGCTGTCTCACTATCTCACTGTCGCACTGTCTCACTATCTCACTGCCAGGTAAACCGTCTCACTGTTTCACTATCTCACTGCCTCACTGTTGCACTGTCTCACTATCTCATTGCCTCACTGTCTCTCTACAACACTGTCTCATTGTGTCACTGTCTCATTATCTCACTATCTCACTATCTCACTGTCTCACTTTCTCACTGTCCCAATGTCGCACTTGTTGCAGCAACTTTGACGTTTCCTTCACTTGTACCTAATTTCAACTCGTTTACCTTGCTTCTAGCACTGCAATAATTTGTGTGATAGATAATGTGTATTGATGTGTTGATTGCAACAATAAGGACCCAGAGCTATCATTCAACTTCCCTTGTGGTTATTTTACATCTTTTGTCGCTCGTCTGCGAATATTCCATTACAGAATAATGTATTGCGCCTTTTTGTTCTTTTTAAAATGTTAAAGATATTTTTCTTCTGTTGCTTCTTCCTGAGCATCTTTGCCTTTCAAATATTTCTGTTATTATCATTATCCAGAGTTTCTGAAAGGGGTTCTTTTCTATCTCTTTGCTTGATGCTAAATGACAGTCTTCTTAAAAATTATTACTTTTTTCACATCGGCCGTCTTCCACCGAGGTAGGGTAACCCGAAAAAGAAGAAACACTTGCACTATCACTCACTCCATCATCGTTTTCCAGAGGCGCGCCGATACTACGGTTTAGATGCTCCTCCAAATTGCCAATATCCTCAGCCGTCCGTCAGAGTGCAGGCATTGTACATCTCTGATAACTTTGTCTATATCTGAAGTACTACAATCCCTTCTTTTTACACACACGCTTATACCTCTAATGTTTTTCTTTTTAAAGACAGATATACTGCAGCTTCCATGGTTACACTAGTAAAAGCTACTGTTCCTGCCCATCACTAATGCGCCCCATCCCTGGCATACAAGACATTCCCACTGCAGAAGTGGTCCCAGTTATCAATATACGCATAAGAAACCCCGTAACATCGACACTCCCCGGCTTCCACTAGCTCTAAAGCTTACTTCTTCATTCATCCTGTGTAACCTTTCTTTAAATCCCTCGTTTGGTTTTTAAGAAAGTCTAGTTGCTTTTCCTCTGAACACTAGACTACTTAGTAAATCTTACATACCCTTTAGTTTTTCTTATCAATTCCGCATTAAACCAATATGGAGACTCGATGCTCTGTTTACTAATCTCGAGACAAGTGAGCTGCTTGTACAATGATATCCTGGCAAAACTTGGTGTCGCCAGTGATGCTGCAGACAGGGTTATCCTAAGCTATGGTCTCATCCCCCTTTAGACAACCACCTAAACCCTTCCATCTCAGCTTGCTCTTCCTCTCCTCCTTCATAAGCTGCCTCCCCATCCTCAGTCTTTCTTCTCCTTCTCTCGCTCTTTGTTTCCATTATCCCTTTTACTCCCTGGATATTAACTGGCTCGTACTGCTAATATTACTCACACACCATCTCTGTCTTTGTCTCTGTCACTGAGTCTATCTGTCTATCTTTGTCTGTCTGTCTGTCTGTCTGTCTGTCTGTCTGCCTGTCTGTCTGTCTGCCTGTCTGTCTGTCTCCCTGTCTGTCTGTCTGTCTGTCTGTCTCTCTCTCTCTCTCTCTCTCTCTCTCTCTCTCTCTCTCTCTCTCTCTCTCTCTCTCTCTCTCTCTCTCTCTCTCTCTCTCTCTCTCTCTCTCTCTCTCTCTCTCTCTCTCTCTCTCTCTCTCTCTCTCTCTCTCTCTCTCTCTCTCTCTCTCTCTCTCTCTCTCTCTCTCTCTCTCTCTCTCTCTCTCTCGTTCTCTTTCTCTCTTTCTGTTTTGTAAGATACAAATAATTAACAGGATGAAGCTGAAATCAACTGTGGGTCAGCCATTTCATTTGTTTATCTGACTTTATTTCCTTGATGCTGTTATACTGTACCAACTTGTTCCAAATTCAAGTCATTCTAGGAATGAATGATTGTTGTCAGATGAAGTGATGTTCTTGAAAAGGGTACAGTTAGAGGAGTATAGTTTCTGTTTACTGCCATATATATATATATATATATATATATATATATATATAAATATATATATATATATATATATATATATATATATATATATATATATATATATATATATATATGTCGTGCCGAATAGACAGAACTTGCGATCTTGGCTTAAATAGCAACGCTCATCTTGCCATATAGGACAAGCGAAAATTTGTGTATGCAATAATTTCGCCAAAATTATTCTGAATCTAACGAAAAAAATATATTTCACTGTGTTTGTTTAGTATTAAATTATTGTAAACAAATCTAAAATATATTTAGTTGGGTTAGGCTAAAATAAATTGTTCTTGTTATAATAAGGTTAGGTAAGTTTTCTAAGATTCTTTTGGTGCAAAATTAAAATTTCTTACATTAACATTAATGAAAAAAATATATCTTTAAACGTATAATAGAAAATTTTAGAAAGGACTTAACTTTAAATGAGTTCTTGCTAATTGACCAGTTTTACATATTCGGTCTATCACCCTACACGATATATATATATATATATATATATATATATATATATATATATATATATATATATATATATATATATATATATATATATATATATATATATATATATATATATATATATATATATATATATATATATATATATATATGCAATAAGATCACAGTAAACAGGTGATTTCAGAATATGCAAAACAACCACTCTGAAAGAATAGAGAAATTCCAATCGCTTTCGTGACTACTCACATTATCAAGGAACTATGAAAGTAAAGCATCCAAGGAAGGTATATAAGGGGTCTGGCCAACACCTCACTATCAGATCCCACAACGGTTAAACACCTGACGCGGGCCGGCCCAACTGGACAGGTCCTTTGTAGAATAGTTTGTTGTTCGGTTGTACAAAGGACCTGTCCAGTTGGGCCGGCGCGTCTCAGGTGTTTAACCGTTGTGGGATCTGATAGTGAGGTGTTGGCCAGATCCCTTATATACCTTCCTTGGATGCTTTACTTTCATAGTTTCTTGATAATGTGAGTAGTCACGAAAGCGCTTGGAATTTCTCTATTCTTTCAGAGTGGTTGTTTTGCATATATATATATATATATATATATATATATATATATATATATATATATATATATATATACATATATATATATATATATATATATATATATATATATATATATATATATATATACATATATATATACATATATATATACATATATATATATATATATATATATATATATATATATATATATATATATATATATATATATATATAGATATATATAGACACAGAGATATATATATATATATATATATATATATATATATATATATATATATATATATATATATATATATATGTATATATATATATATATATATATATATATATACAGAGCTATCGTGGCTGGGTCTAGGCGAGAGATAAGTCCTTTTGTTCGTTTTTCTATCCTGTCAAGAAGTCATGGATGAGAAGGAATGACGGAAGGGGCAGGCGATCCATGAAAGTGGTACTTGTTCCTCATACAGAGATTTATAACTTCCACTGTAGATGAGGTGCGAGATATGCCTAAGTGCTATTGACTTCATGGCTGCCTTCACAGACAATTTGGAGTCATATTTCGTCCCTATGATATCCATCTCATTCTTGGGTTCTAACCCTCTTCCATTCATTCTTACCACTGCTTCAGCATCAAATATGTTAACTAAACACCATTATGATTTTTATTTTCACTGACGCAAACAGAACCTGCCATCGTTTTCTCCAGGCTGACGTAACTGAATAGTGGTGCTTGATGTGCCTGGAAACAGCTGGCATTCCCTCTCATGGATAAATAAATGTCAGAGTTCAGCCATTTACAGAGGTAAGGGATTCTGGGATGAGTTGAAGAAGGTCCGTAACAATGGACAGTCACACTTCCCTGTTGAACAATGGTACCGATTGAGTGTCTTATTGATTCTTTCCCTTTGAGTACTACTCTTTGTGATATACTTTGAAGGTAATAACTAAAGAGGTGTAGAGGCAGAGACTCACAGTATTTGTAGTTTCGTCAAGAGTCCCTGGTGTTATATTCGATTGAAAACTCATTAATATTTTGCAGCTGCTGCCACATATTAAAGAGGCTTAACAGATAATTAGCAGCATAGCGACCTTTTCTGAAGCCATTTGAAGCGAGTGGTAGTCAAAAAAAAATGTTGTCATTAGCTTTGAGATCATTGTTTCAAGAATTTTGCCAGTGATTAACCTCAGATACACTCGTCTATAGATGCTGATTTCCGTTCTGATCTTATTTTTTATTATTTTTGTTTTTTTTTGAACATGGAGTACATTTGTCTCTCCACAAAGTCAGTCAGTTACATTGTGATAGGCAGTGCTGCTAGATGCGACGTAGACGTGATTCTAGGTGGTCCGCACATCTGCTCAGCAATCTTAGTTTCACCTTAACCGGGGCTTTAAAATGGAGATATACTTCATCCTACATTATTCTCACCTCTGACAACTTTGTCACATTTCTTGAGGTTTCTTAATGGGATCAGATACTTGGATCTCGGCAACAAAGTGTTCAGCAAACAGGTCAGCCTTTTCTTGACTGATGGTAGAAACAGTCTCGCTCTGAGGTGGAATAATTTTGTCAGGCTAATAACCTTTTCGGTCCTTGACCAAGGATCACCAGGTTTTGAAGCCCATTATTCTTAATGCCAATTTTCTTGCTGTGTCAGCCTCCCATCTAGAAACGGCCCAATTCTGCACTTCCTCCATGTACCGGCATGCTTGCTTGTGGAGTACCATGTTACAGTTAGTGGGATGCCTCTTGTACCTTCTAAAAGCCTTTTACCTAGCAGTAGCATCCTCTCGGCAAAGAAAACCAAACCAAGGCTGATCTGAAGGCATCGTTACAAAATATATGTGAGGAATGTACTTGTGTTGGAAATTAAGGGAAAGTTTAGTGATGGTGTTCACATTGGAGAAGAGCATTAATTTCGTCTCTCCCACAATTAAGTTCTGTGTGGTGATTCTTCACCCAGTTTTGTTCGAATCTTTACTTTCGTAAACAAAGCCTGGTGATTAGACGAGCCGGCATAGCCAAGAAAATTGGAAGCGATTGTGCCTTCATTGTGGTTAAAGGAGAAGCCAGAGATTTGAGTAAGGAATTTAAAGACTTTTTCAAGTCAAACATTACAAAAAGGTCATTAAAATCCCTCTGTATAAGGTATTGGTAGAGGTCACCAACAGTTATAATGCTGGGTATATACACTTTTAGGAAAACATAAGGCAACGCCTCCTTTTTTCCCTTGCTTGTATCGTCGCATCCTTGAGGTGCAGCAAGCGATTCTGTCGTGCATAAATGAATCAGCAACGGCGATCATATTAGGACGATAAATGTTCACGAAACTGTGCGTGAGATCACCAACATTGACAATGAAGCCGTAAATGTTGGCAAACATTATGTTGATAGACTGGCTCCTCCTGTTCATCTTCATCTTAACTAAATAGCCGTGTAAGGCGTTTACGATGCAGGACAATGGGACAGTCACTGAAACAGCGCTGTGGGGCTTATGTAAGGAGCGACACCATTCACCTATGAGCCGAAATAGGTTTAGTGGGTAACATGCAAGTTTTTTGACAAGTTCTGAGATCCTGATGGCTTGTTCCGAGAATAAATCTCCAAAGAACTGATGATCCTGTCTGCTCAGTTCCTTTTTGTTTCAACAGGGGTCTTCTCGATATCCCCTCTAGTGGCAGTAATTAAACCTGATATCTCACAAACAGTGTTTTCCTTGGATGAGAGCGACAACACAGTCAAGGTGTATTTCCCTGTTGATTCAGCGGTGAAACTACCGCCTGCCTTATGGAGCTGGTGAGCCCTATGATTATGTATTTAGTAGGTACTTAACGGAGGCTGTGTTGGCGAGAGATGAGACAGACAGCTGTGGGTGGCTACCTCTCTTCCACGACCTCTCCCACGACCTCTCTCTCTCTCTCTCTACTTAAAAAAGATTTCACAAGGTTAGGTTAAGGGTTCCTAACCTTATTTACAAGCGAAGAGTTCTTACCTACATCAGCTCACTTGAAAGCCATTTATTTTAATCAAACATACAAATAGGGAAC
Source organism: Cherax quadricarinatus (assembly GCF_038502225.1). Taxonomy (NCBI): domain Eukaryota; kingdom Metazoa; phylum Arthropoda; class Malacostraca; order Decapoda; family Parastacidae; genus Cherax; species Cherax quadricarinatus. The sequence continues at coordinate 12,270,337 of NC_091311.1, read as the reverse complement.
AGGATGAAGTTGGAGTCATCTGTGGGCCAGCAATTTCATTTGAATAACTGACTTTATTTCGTTGATATCGTTATGATGTACGTACATGTTCCAGACACGAGTCATCCTAGGAATAAATGATCTCAGATAAAGTGATGTTCTGGAGATGAGTACAGAGTGAAGTTGATGCTTGCTGCCTTTCTTGTTGCATAGAAACTCACTCTCTCTCTCTCTCTCTCTCTCTCTCTCTCTCTCTCTCTCTCTCTCTCTCTCTCTCTCTCTCTCTCTCTCTCTCTCTCTCTCTCTCTCTCTCTCTCTCTCTCCCTCCCTCCTTACATTAGAGAGATAAGTGTGCATGATTCAGCATGTCAGTGGTGAAGCTGCCTAGATTACCACCCCAGATGCTATTTAATTACTCCCGGGGCGCCAGCAATCACTCTACATTACCAGTCCTCCTTCACTGCATTTATTATCACCTTTTTTTTACCTACCCAAGTTTACTTTTAACTTTTTTTCAGTGGATTCTCATCGTCTACACGCAAAGGCCTTTGAAATCTGTGAAGAGCTCTTGATATGAGGAAATGGAGCAGATACCTTCCCAAACTTTTCACAGATCGACATTAAACATTCTCCAACTTTTCGGAATTTACTTTAAGTTTATTAATATTTTATGCGATGTGACTTAATTGTGGAATGTAAGTCATGCTTGTGGAATGTGACTTATGACTTGTAGCATGTAAATCATTCCCAGTGGTATGTGGCTCATGGCTTGTGACTGTAACTCATGGCTTGTGGAATGTGACTCAGGGCTTGTGAAAATGACTCATGGCTTGTGGAATGTGACTCTTGACTTGTGAATATGACTCATGGTTTGTGACATGTGACTCATGGTTTGTGACATGTGACTCATGGTTTGTGACATGTGGCTCATGGTTTGTGAACATGACTCATGGCTTGTGAATATGACTCATGACCTGTGAATATGACTCATGACTTGTGATATGTGAATCATGGCTTGTTAATATGACTCATGACTTGTGATATGTGACTCACGGCTTGTGAGAATGATTCATGGCTTGTGACATGTGACTCATGGCTTGTGAATATGACTCATACCTTGTGACATGTGACTCATGATTTGTGAATAGGACTCAAGGTTTGTGACATGTGACTCATGGCTTGTGAATAGGACTCAAGGTTTGTGACATGTGACTCATGGCTTGTGAATAGGACTCAAGGTTTGTGACATGTGACTCATGGTTTGTGACATGTGACTCATGGCTTGTGAATAGGACTCAAGGTTTGTGAATATGACTCAGAGCTTGTGACATGTGACTCATGGCTTGTGACATGTGAGTCATGGCTCGTGACATGACACTCATTGCTTGTGACATGTGACTCATAGCTTGTGAATATGATCATGGCTTGTGACATGTGACTCATGGCTTGTGATGTGACTTATGGCTTGTGACATGTGACTCATTTCCCTCTGTTGGTATTCTCACCGTACTGTGTAATGAATTTTGTAATAGGTCAGGAAATTGGTAACAAATGTAGCAAATTGATATTAATAACTCAAAATTGATAATGACGTCAATAAATTGGTAATGGTAATCAGACTTCTCTCATACAGCCACATGACTTCACACTTCATTCATGCAACCACATGACTTCACACTTCCTTCATACAGTCACATGACTTCACACTTCCTTCATACAGCCACACGGCTTTTCACTTCCTTCATACAGCCACATGACTTCACGCTTCCTTCATACATCCACATTGCTTCACGCTTCCTTCAAACAGCCACATGGTTAACAATTTCCTCATACAGCCAGCAACATGGCTTCACGCTTCCCTCATACAGCCACATGGCGTCACGCTTCCTTCATACAGCCACATGACTTCACACTTCCTTCATACAGCCACAAGGCTTCACGCTTCCTTCATACAGCCACATGGCTTCACACTTCCTTCATACAGTCACATGGCTTCACACTTCCTTCGTACAGCCACATGGCTTCACACTTCTCTCATACAGCCACATGGCTTCAAACTTCCGTCATACAGCCACATGGCTTCACACTTCCTTCATACAGCCACATAGCTTCACACTTCCCTCATACAGCCACATGGCTTCACACCTCCTTCATACAGCCACATGGCTTCACTCTTCCTTCATATAGCCACATGGCTTCACACCTCCTTCATACATACAGCCACATAGCTCATACAGCCACACTTACAGCCACATGGCTTTACACATACAGCCACAGCCCTTCCCTCATACAGCCACATGGCTTCACACCTCCTTCATACAGCCACATGGCTTCACACCTCCTTCATACAGCCACATGGCTTCACACCTCCTTCATACAGCCACATGGCTTCACTCTTCCTTCATACAGCCGCATGGCTTCACACTTCCTTCATACTGCCACATGCTTCACACTTCCCTCATTCAGCCACATGGCTTCACACTTCCTTCATACAGCCACATGGCTTCACACTTCCTTCATACAGCCACATGGCTTCACTCTTCCTTCATACAGCCACATGGCTTCACTCTTCCTTCATACAGCCACATGGCTTCACACTTCCTTCATACAGCCACATGGCTTCACACCTTCATACAGCCACATGGCTTCACACCTCCTTCATACAGCCACATGGCTTCACACCTCCTTCATACAGCCACATGGCTTCGCACTTCCTTCATACAGCCACATGGCTTCACACCTCCTTCATACAGCCACATGGCTTCACACTTCCTTCATACAGCCACATGGCTTCACACTTCCTTCATACAGCCACATATAATATCTTTGGCCTAACCAATACGTTCTTTTTCTATATTTCATAGAAAACGGAATTTCATGCGTAAACTCGACAATTGTAAAATTGAAGGTAAAAATCCATGCTTATTTTGATCAAAACATTTATTAAAGAATCGTTTCGCCACAAGTGGTTTCTACTCTGTTCATACAGAGACAACTATATATATATATAAATATATATATATATATATATATATATATATATATATATATATATATATATATATATATATATATATATATATATATATATATATATATATATATATATAATAAACTGTGCACTATTAGGGTCACAAGTGACATGGTCCTTAGGCAAATAGATAAATTAAAACCTAACAAATCCCCAGGCCCTGATGAACTGTATGCAAGGGTTCTAAAGGAATGTAAAGAGGAGCTTAGCACACCTTTGGCTAATCTTTTCAACATATCACTACAAACTGGCATGGTGCCAGATAAGTGGAAAATGGCAAATGTGATACCTATTTTCAAAACAGGTGACAGGTCCTTAGCTTCGAACTATAGACCAATAAGCCTAACCTCCATAGTGGGAAAATTTATGGAATCAATAATTGCCGAGGCAGTTCGTAGCCACCTTGAAAAGCATAAATTAATCAACGAATCTCAGCATGGTTTTACAAAGGGGCGTTCCTGCCTTACGAATTTATTAACTTTTTTCACTAAGGTATTTGAGGAGGTAGATCATGGTAATGAATATGATATTGTGTATATGGACTTCAGTAAGGCTTTTGACAGGGTCCCACATCAGAGACTATTGAGGAAAATTAAAGCACATGGAATAGGAGGAGAAATTTTTTCCTGGATAGAGGCATGGTTGACAAATAGGCAGCAGAGAGTTTGCATAAATGGGGAGAAATCAGAGTGGGGAAGCGTCACGAGCGGTGTTCCACAGGGGTCAGTGTTGGGCCCCCTGCTGTTCACAATCTACATAAACGACATAGATGAGGGCATAAAGAGCGACATCGGCAAGTTTGCCGATGACACCAAAATAGGCCGTCGAATTCATTCTGACGAGGACATTCGAGCACTCCAGGAAGATTTGAATAGACTGATGCAGTGGTCGGAGAAGTGGCAGATGCAGTTTAATATAGACAAATGCAAAGTTCTAAATGTTGGACAGGACAATAACCATGCCACATATAAACTAAATAATGTAGATCTTAATATTACGGATTGCGAAAAAGATTTAGGAGTTCTGGTTAGCAGTAATCTGAAACCAAGACAACAGTGCATAAGTGTTCGCAATAAAGCTAATAGAATCCTTGGCTTCATATCAAGAAGCATAAATAATAGGAGTCCTCAGGTTGTTCTTCAACTCTATACATCCTTGGTTAGGCCTCATTTAGATTATGCTGCACAGTTTTGGTCACCGTATTACAGAATGGATATAAATTCTCTGGAAAATGTACAAAGGAGGATGACAAAGATGATCCCATGTATCAGAAACCTTCCCTATGAGGATAGACTAAGGGCCCTGAAACTGCACTCTCTAGAAAGACGTAGAATTAGGGGGGATATGATTGAGGTGTATAAATGGAAGACAGGAATAAATAAAGGGGATGTAAATAGTGTGCTGAAAATATCTAGCCTAGACAGGACTCGCAGCAATGGTTTTAAGTTGGAAAAATTCAGATTCAGGAAGGATATAGGAAAGTACTGGTTTGGTAATAGAGTTGTGGATGAGTGAAACAGACTCCCAAGTACCGTTATAGAGGCCAGAACGTTGTGTAGCTTTAAAAATAGGTTGGATAAATACATGAGTAGATGTGGGTGGGTGTGAGTTAGACCTGATAGCTTGTGCTAACAGGTCGGTTGCCGTGTTCCTCCCTTAAGTCAATGTGACCTGACCTGACTAGGTTGGGTGCATTGGCTTAAGCCGGTAGGAGACTTGGACCTGCCTCGCATGGGCCAGTAGGCCTTCTGCAGTGTTCCTTCGTTCTTATGTTCTTATGTTCTTATATATATATATTGTATTTACATATATATATATATATATATATATATATATATATATATATATATATATATATATATATATATATAATATATATATATATATATATATATATATATATATATATATATATATATATATATATATATATATATATATATATATATATATATATATATATATATATATATACTGTATATATACAGTCGATAGGGTGAGGTGGCAAGCTGTGAAAGGGTTGTATTGGTTAATGTTGCAATGGTTCAGCTGTGCAGGGATGGGATGGGTGGAGTTGCTTCTCTTGGTTAATCTCAAAGGTTAGACGAATGTAAATATGAGAAGGTCGGTAGACCTCCAATGTTCAGGGTTCGGTGACGCTAATGTGTAGCAATTGTTAAGTCAAGGTTCTGGATATTCTACAGCTGCTTGATTTCTGTGGTATGCCGTTGGTTATTGCTGTCTTTGCTGGCTGCTTGAAGCCACCTCCTGCGTCTGCGCAAATCGGTTTTAGGAATTATATGTTTAGCTTTATTGAACTTGAAGAAGTGTTCCTCTGCTACGTTTATCAAATCTACGTTCAAGTATTCTTGATGTTGTGTCAATGTATATGCTGTCACATCCTCCGCAGATATAATACGTATGCCAGCCATCTTGGTGGCATTGTCTGTGTGTGTTTTTTTACCTTATATTTACTAAGTTTTTCATGAAGATCGAGGTGTTGGTGCCTCTTTTCATTTGCCTGTTTCTCAGTCTCAACTATACGTCGATGATGTAGTGTGAAGAGAAATGGAGCTGTAGGAACGATTGGTCACGGCACTCACATTCTTCTAAATATTGTGGTCTGGAGATCGTAAAAGCTCTAAGAAAACTTTCTTCTTTCATGGCGCCTCTCTTTCCTCTGTTGTCATGGTGGATCAATAAGTGTATTAAGCTATTATTATATGTGGGTTTCCAGTGGACTTGAAATAGGAGTCTCTCTCCTCCTGTGAAACTGATGGTTAGTTCTAGGCTATTAATAGTGTTAAGAACATTTTATATGTTCAGTACAGTGACTAGGATATCATCTACACAATGAAAGAATTTGACAGCTTCAGGAATGTTTTGGTATGATGTGCTAAGATAACAAGTTTGTATTCTGGACAACTACAATTATTGCATTGTTCTATTAGGCCAATAAAATCTTCCCTCGGTATGGGAAGGTCTAAAAAATCATTTACTATGCAGCGTAAGAGGTCTACAGCATTATCTGTGAACACGTTTGTGAACAGGGCCGTCATGTCAAACTTGCCAGCTGTTTATTCATGATGTTATAATCTCTAATGCGATGCAAGAGATTTGAATTTTGTGAGTGTTTCGCTGATCGTACCTAATACCTTGGCAGAAGCTTTTAGCATCTCCAGCTCACAATACTTAAAAGAATGTGAATAGCTTAAACAGGATTTTCTGCAGCTTCGTTTCCTTTCACACTACATCAGCTGATGCAGAAACAGTCACGGGCATCCGCAACAGAAACAACACAAACATATCAAACTCGCTTTTAACATGGCATCTAATGTATCATTTTAAAACTGAGAGATGAACTATGTATCCATGAATGTATATATGCTGAGAAACTGTGTACCACTAAGTGTATATGTACTAATAGTTCACTTTAGTCAATATTGCATTCATGCACTCGATAGTCTTTAGGCCTAACAAAGAACCCACCAGAAAACGGAACTGTCCTCCATAAAAGAAGGAATTTCATACTAACATTTATCATTTGTGTGAATTCTTCTCGTTTTTCAGTTGACTTTAATCACTTGTATTCTCATAACAGATAATTTGAATAAGTTTTACTTCATTTTACACTAGATCAAATCAGAGAAAATTGAAGGAAACGCAGCAGTGTTTCGTTGAGTGCATATATACATGTATGTATAAATATGTATATATATATATATATATATATATATATATATATATATATATATATATATATATATATATATATATATATATATATATATATATATATATATATATATATATATATATATATATATATATATCGTGCCGAATAAGTAAAACTGGTCAATTAGAAAGAAATCATTTAAAATTAAGTCCATTCTAAAATTTTCTCTTATACGTTTAAAGATATTTTTTTTCATTAATATTAATGTAAAAATTTTGAATTTTGCTCCAAACGAATCTTAGAAAACTTACCTAACCTTATCATAAAAAGAACAATTTATTTTAGCCTAACCCAACTAAATATATTTTAGATTTGGTTACAGTAATTTAATACTAAATGAACATAGTGATATATATTTTTTTCGTTAGGTTCAGAATGATTTTGGCGAAATTATTGCATACACAAATTTTCGCTTGTCCTATATGGCAAGATGAGAGTTGCTATTTAAGCCAAGATCGCAAGTTCTGCCTATTCGGCACGACATATATATATATATATATATATATATATATATATATATATATATATATATATATATATATATATATATATATATATATATATATATATATATATATATATATATATATATATATATATATATATATATATGTATATGTCGTGCCGAATAGGCAGAACTTGCGATCTTGGCTTAAATAGCAACGCGCATCTTGCCATATAGGACAAGTGAAAATTTGTGTATGTAATAATTTCTCCAAAATCTTTCTGAACCTAACGAAAAAAATATATTTCACTGTGTTTGTTTAGTATTAAATTATTGAAACAAATCTAAAATATATTTAGTTAGGTTAGCCTAAAATAAATTGCGCTTGTTATAATAAGGTTAGGTAAGCTTTCTAAGTTCCTTTTGGTGCAAAATTATAAATTTTTACATTAACATTAATGAAAAAAATATATCTTTAAACGTATATGAGAAAATTTTAGAAAGGACTTAATTTTAAAGGAGTTCTTGCTAATTGACCAGTTTTACATATTCGGCACGACATATATAACTCACGAAATCTTAATGACACGATTGCAAACAAACCATACCCCGGCCGGGATTGAACCCGCCGTCATAGAGTCTCGAAACTCCAGCCCGTCGCGTTAGCCACTAGACCAGCTAGCCACAATAAGATTCATCAAACTAGGTATATTTCTACACCATAGGAAGGTTAGCACAGGCACCACTGTGACCACAAATGCAAGTTTTTACAGACGAATCTCCAGCTAGCGTGGCCGTGACGAACTCTAGCTCAAGTCCCTTCACTACCGTCAACATGACTCACGAAATCGTAACGACGCGATTGCAAACAAACCATACTAGCTGGTCTAGTGGCTAACGCGGTCGGCCAGCACCTCACTATCAGATCCCACAACGGTTAAACACGTGACGCGCGGCAAGCCAACTTGGATAGGTCCTTTGCAAAACTCACCCCCAAGCTATTTATTTGTCCAGTGTATTATTAAATTCTACCCAAATTCTATTAATTATAAATGGATCTAATTTATATAAACCAAAGGAAATATTCATATTATTGTCAAAACTGCTTTTTATGAAACAAGATTCAATTATATTCCTGTCGACCATGGACTTGCTTGATACTACTTTCTCAACTTTTTGAAAATCAATTGGATGGTTAAAATCTCTTACATGAATAAATAGAGCATTGGAATCTTGTCCAGTTCTAATGCTATATTTATGTTGTTTTAATCTTAGTTCGAGATTTTTACCAGTTTGACCGTAATAAACTTTATCGCAAATTTTACAAGGAATCTTATAGACACATCCATCAGCATTTTGGGGGGAATTCTTAATCAAAAGTTTTTTTACTGTATCAAGATTTTTGAATACAACTTTAATATTAAAAGTCTTAAGAAGAGAAGGCATATCAACCAAGTTTTCATGGTAAGGGAGAACCAACATATTTTTAGTTGAATAAGGCTGGTTGCCCTTTTTTGGATTATAAAAAGTGTTCCGCCTTACTAAATCAGACAAAATAAATGCAATAGTAATTATGAAAGAAAATGATTACCAAGAAAAAATGAATAATCTCTTAGATGATACTGAAACCTATTCTAAACGTAGGAAAAATCCCCTAGAAACCGTTAACAGCAATTTCAATAAAACAATAAAACTTCTACTGAAAGGCAAAGATGAATTAGTCAAACAATTTGCTTCCACTAATCCATCTTTACCTTACATGTATGGACTAATAAAAACACACAAACCAGGGAATCCAGTCAGACCAATTATTAACTCCATAGGGTCAGTTTCATATAAATTATCCAAATGGCTTGTTGATATTTTGAGCCCTATTGTTGGCAAAATTTCTAACTTTAATGTTAAAAACAACATAGACTTGGTTGATAAATTAAGCTCCTTGACTGACTTAAATGATTTTAACATGGTTAGTTTTGATGTTACTTCCCTGTTTACGAAAGTTCCTGTTGATGATTTATTAAGTTTCTTATCTGAAGAACTCGTTAACTATGATTTACCATTGCCAGTTCCTACTATCATTAAACTTATTAAACTTTGCATTGTTGATGCAAAATTTGTATTTAATGATAAGTTTTACACTCAGAAGTTTGGTATGGCAATGGGAAATCCTCTTTCACCTGTTCTTAGTAACCTATACATGGAATTTTTTGAAACAAGGTTGCTTAACACAATCCTCCCTAATAGAGCTAAATGGTTCAGATATGTTGATGATATTTTGTGTCTTATGCCCAAAAATGTAGATATACACCATTTTCTTGGAAAATTAAATAGCTTAGCCCATTCTATAAACTTTACTGTTGAGTTTGAAGAAAATAACTCATTGCCTTTTCTAGATGTTTTAATTATTAAGGGTAATAATGAATTCAAATTTAAAATTTACAGAAAACCTACAAATAACTGTTCCTATGTCCACTATTATTCCTCGCATCAAGATAGAGTCAAACTGTCTGTTTTCTCATCAATGTTTTTTGAGAGCTTTACGAATTTGTAGTCCTGATTTCATAGATGAGGAAATATCCAAAATTTATGAAATAGGTAATGATTTAAAATACCCAAGAAATGTAATTGATAAATCTTTTAAAGTTGCTAGGAACACTTTTTATAATCCAAAAAAGGGCAACCAGCCTTATTCAACTAAAAATATGTTGGTTCTCCCTTACCATGAAAACTTGGTTGATATGCCTTCTCTTCTTAAGACTTTTAATATTAAAGTTGTATTCAAAAATCTTGATACAGTAAAAAAACTTTTGATTAAGAATTCCCCCCAAAATGCTGATGGATGTGTCTATAAGATTCCTTGTAAAATTTGCGATAAAGTTTATTACGGTCAAACTGGTAAAAATCTCGAACTAAGATTAAAACAACATAAATATAGCATTAGAACTGGACAAGATTCCAATGCTCTATTTATTCATGTAAGAGATTTTAACCATCCAATTGATTTTCAAAAAGTTGAGAAAGTAGTATCAAGCAAGTCCATGGTCGACAGGAATATAATTGAATCTTGTTTCATAAAAAGCAGTTTTGACAATAATATGAATATTTCCTTTGGTTTAAATAAATTAGATCCATTTATAATTAATAGAATTTGGGTAGAATTTAATAATACACTGGACAAATAAATAGCTTGGGGGTGAGTTTTGCAAAGGACCTATCCAAGTTGGCTTGCCGCGCGTCACGTGTTTAACCGTTGTGGGATCTGATAGTGAGGTGCTGGCCGACCCCTTATATAGCTTCCTTGGATGCTTCACTTTCATAGTTCCTTGATAATGTGAGTAGTCACGAAAGCGCTTGGAATTTCTCTATTCTTTCAGAGTGGTTGTTTTGCATATATATGTATATATATATGTATATATATATGTATATATATATATATGTATATATATATATATGTATATATATATATATGTATATATATATATATGTATATATGCAATAAGATCACAGTAAACAGGTGATTTTCAGGATATGCAAAACAACCACTGTGAAAAAATAGAGAAGTTCCAAGCGCTTTCGTGACTACTCACATTATCAAGGAACAATAAAAGTAATGCATCAGAGGAAGGCATATAAAGGGTCTAGACCACACCTCATTATCACATCCCACAACAAAGCAACACCTGACGCGCGACTCATAAGAAAGAGAACACTTCAGCAGGCCTGCTGGCCCAACTAGACAAGTCCTTCACACAACCCACAAACAAACTATTCTACTCAAGAATTAAGAATTTTAAAATTTATTATATCTTCAATGTATTATTAAATTCTTCCCAAATTCTATTAATTATAAGTGGATCTAATTTATATAAACCAAAGGAAATATTCATATTATTGTCCGCCTCATGGTGAGCAAAAATTCCACGACTCTCTAACCCACTGAAACACGGTTCGAACCCCTGGCTAATCGCAGTTTCATTATTGATATTTATGTGTGTGTGTGTGTGTGTGTACTCACCTATTTGTACTCACATATTTGTGGTTGCAGGGGTCGAGTCACAGCTCCTGGCCCCGCCTCTTCGCTGATTGCTACTAGGTCCTCTCTCTCCCTGCCCCATGAGCTCTATCATACCTCGCCTTAAAACTATGTATAGTTCCCGCCTCCACTACGTCACTTTCTAGGCTATTCCACGACCTGACTACTCTATGACTAAAGAAATACTTCCTAACATCCCTTTGATTCATCTGAGTCTTCAACTTCCAATTGTGACCTCTTGTGTCTGTGTCCCTTCTCTGGAACATCCCGTCTTTGTCCACCTTGTCTATTCCGTGCAGTATTTTATATGTAGTTATCATGTCTCCCCTGACCCTCCTGTCCTCCAGTGTCGTCAGGCCGATTTCCCTCAGCCTTTCTTCGTAGGACAATCCCCGTAGCTCTGGGACTAGTCTTGTTGCAAACCTTTGCACTTTCTCTAATTTCTTGACGTGCTTGACTAGGTGTGGATTCCAAACTGGTGCTGCATACTCCAGTATGGGCCTGACGTAAATGGTATACAGAGTCTTAAACGAATCCTTACTGAGGTATCGGAACGCTATCCGTAGGTTTGCCAGGCGCCCGTATGCTGCAGCAGTTATCTGATTGATGTGCGCCTCAGGAGATATGCTCGGTGTTATACTCACCCCCAGATCTTTTTCCTTGAGTGAGGTTTGCAGTCTTTGGCCATCTAAACTATATTGTGTCTGCGGTCTTCTTTGCCCTTCCCCAATCTTCATGACTTTGCATTTGGCAGGGTTAAATTCAAATAGCCAATTGCTGGACCAGGCTTGTAGCCTGTCCAGGTTTCTTTGTAGTCCTGCCTGATCCTCATCCGATTTGATTCTTCTCATTAACTTCGCATCATCTGCAAACAAGGACACTTCTGAGTCTATCCCTTCAGTTATGTCGTTCACATATACCAAGAACAGCACAGGTCCTAGGACTGACCCCTGTGGAACCCCGCTTGTCACAGGCGCCCACTCTGACACCTCGTCGCGTACCATGACTCGTTGTTGCCTCCCTGTCAGGTATTCTCTGATCCATTGCAGTGCCTTTCCTGTTATGTGTGCCTGATCCTCTAGCTTTTGCAGTAACCTCTTGTGAGGAACTGTGCCGAAGGCCTTCTTGCAGTCCAAAAATATGCAGTCGATCCATCCCTCTCTCTCTTGTCTTACTTCTGTCACCTTGTCATAAAACTCTAGTAGGTGCGTGACACAGGATTTTCCTTCCCTGAAACCGTGCTGGTTGTCAATTATACACTTTTTTTTTTCCAGGTGCCCCACCACTCTCCTCCTGATGATCTTCTCCATGACCTTGCATACTATACACGTTAGTGATACAGGTCTGTAGTTTAGTGCCTCATGTCTGTCTCCCTTTTTAAAAATTGGGACTACATTTGCCTTTTTCCATACCTCAGGGAGTTGCCCAGTTTCAAATGATGTGTTGAAGATCTTTGTTAATGGCTCACACAATATCTCTGCTCCCTTTTTAAGGACCCATGGAGAGATGTTGTCTGGTCCCACCGCCTTTGAGGTGTCAAGTTCGCATAGCAGCTTCTTCACCTCCTCCTTGGTTATATGTACCTCATCCAGCACTTGCTGGTGTGCCCTCCTGTTCTGATTTCCTGGAGTCCTACTGGTTTCCACTGTAAATACCTCTTTAAATCTTGTGTTGAGCTCCTGACATACCTCTTGGTCATTTCTTGTGAATTCCCCATCACCCTTCCTCAGTCTGATTACCTGGTCCTTGACTGTTGTTTTCCTCCTGATGTGGCTGTACAACAGCTTCTGGTCAGTCTTTACTTTTGATGCTATGTCATTTTCATATTGTCTCTGAGCCTCCCTTCTTATCTGTGCATATTCGTTTCTGGCTCTTCGGCTGATTTCTTTATTTTCCTGAGTTCTCTGTCTTCTGTACCTTTTCCATTCTCTAATACACCTAGTTTTTGCCTCCCTACACCTTTGGGTGAACCAAGGACTCGTTCTGTTCTTCCCATTATTTCTGTTTCCCTTGGGAACAAACCTCTCCTCTGCCTCCTTGCATTTTATTGCTACATAGTCCATCATTTCTTGTACTGGTTTTCCTGTCAGTTCCCTCTCCCACTGAATGTCTTGAAGTAAGTTCCTCATGCCTGAGTAATTCCCCCTTTTGTAATTTGTTTTTTTCCCAGCCTATTCCTGCTACTCTCTCCACTTGGAGCTCAACTATGTAGTCGAAGCACAGAACCACATGATCACTAGCTCCCAGAGGCCTTTCATACATGATACCCTCGATGTCCGAACTACTCATGGTGAATACAAGGTCCAGTCTTGCTGGTTCATCCTCTCCTCTCTCTCTGGTAGTGTCTCTAACATGTTGATGCATGAGGTTTTCCAGTACCACATCCATCATCTTGGCTCTCCATGTTTCGGGACCCCCATGGGGCTCCAGGTTTTCCCAGTCAATCTCCTTGTGATTGAAATCACCCATAACTAGTAACTTTGCTCCCCCCATGTGTGCTCTCCTGGCCACCTCGGTTAGTGTGTCGATCATTGCTCTGTTGCTCTCATCGTATTTCTTCTCTTGGCCTCCTGCAGTTCTGTGGTGGTTTGTACATTACTGCAATTATCACCTTATGTCCCTCAGACTGGATTGTTCCTACTAAGTAGTCCCTTTCGCCCATGCCATCCATTCCTTCCATTTTCTCAAAATCCCACTGGTTTTTAATGAGCAGTGCAACTCCTCCTCCCCCTCTCCTCCCTCTATCTTTCCTGATGATTTGGTATCCGGATGGAAAGATTGAATCTGTTATTATTCTGGTGAGTTTTGTTTCTGTGAGTGCTATTATGTCTTCGTGCCACTCCTCATACTTGTCTGTTATTCCATCTGCATTTGTATACCACACCTTCAACTTCTTTTCTAAGACTGTGGTCTGGGAGGTATATTGGGGTTGGGGAAGTGGGAGACCTGGTAAGGAACTATGGGTTGTTGCTGTGGGGGTGGAGTTTGTAATGTAGTGGGTGGGGGCATTGGATGTGGCATGGGTGTTTTGATTTAGAGTGTTTGGTTGCACTGGGGTTGACCTGCTTGGGAGGCTTCTATAGGAAGTTGTGAGGGAGGCTGTATTTGATCTTCTTCCTGGGTCTGGGATCTCCTGTCTGTCTTCTCCATCCCCTCTCTTTCCTCCTTACGCCTTTGTACCATCTCTCTCAGTTTCTGCCTTTCTTCTTGTGTTCTGTCACGGTCGAGATACACCTTCCTGTATGCCGGCATGTCCCTTAATCGTGCTTTCTCCTGCAGGATCCTGGTCCGAGTCGCTTCTGCCTTGAAGGTCACTTTCACTGGCCGGGTTCTTTTTTCTACAAACCCCCCTATTCTCCGAAAATTTTCCAGCTGGGTCATGTCGTCTTCTCCTATTGCTTTCATGATGCTTTCAATTGCTTTTTTTCCCTTGTTTTCTTGCTTCATATGTTTCCCCTTCAACTTCCTGGAGCCCATACACAAAGACTGACCTCACCCTTTCATTCTCCCACTGCGTATCCCTGTGTATCCCCTCATTTAATTTGGTTTCCTGCACTGCAGTTTTCCTTTCTTCAGTTTCACTGCCTAATGTACTTGGGCTCAGTGGCCTGTCATTTTCCCTTCTCGGCTTTCCTTGGGCTCTGTTGTTGTCTGTTAGGGCCTCCACATAAAGCTTAGCTCTTTCATTTACTACAGTCTCCTCTGATAGAGCTTCCCCATGCAGTTGCGCCCCTTCTTTCCCTACAGTCCCCTTATTTGTGGCTGAGGTAGCAGTCTCTGTTGTCAATCCCAAAATGTTCTTTAGTTCTTTAGGCTGTTTCAGATTTTTCAGTTCCTCTTCTAAACTCTGTATCCTAGCCTCTGCTGCTTTGACATGCAGCTCCCACTTCCTGCTTTCCATATCTATCCTCTCTTCCATTCTCATGCTAAGTTCTTCTAGTTTCTTTTCCCATTCATGATCTCTTTTTATGAGCTCTGCTGCCCAATCTTCCTTTGCAGCTTCCTCCTCCTGTCCCTTGGTTTTTCTTGTTGCTCTCTGACAACCCATTTTTGTTTTATCCTGATTGCCTCAGAGTGGGAAACCTATGTAGTTCTGTATGTTAGGTTAGTAGTGTGTATGTCAGAGTGTGGGGGGGGGAGGTAGTGGAGAAACTGTGGCTATGAGGGAGAGGAGTGGGGAGGGCTCAGGAGGGTCTGGGTGAACGGGGGAGGGGAGGGTGAACGAGGGAGGGGAGGGATCAGGGGAAGAAGTGAGATGTCGGTGGTGAGGGGGGGGAGTGTATGTGTGAGTCTGGATATGTGTGTGTGTGTGTGTGTGTGTGTGTGTGTGTGTAATTTTGTGTGGGTTTATTATGTACTGAAAGGTAGGTGGCTTGTGCGTTGTAATGTAGTCTCAGTTGTTGAGATTATTTGGCCTTACCTGCTGTGTTCATTATAAATATATATAATGAACACTTAGCTGATAAATGACAGCAAATCGTCTACACAGCCGCCCCTGCAGACGAGGTCTAGAAGCTGTCGAAACCATCACAACAGTG
Source organism: Cherax quadricarinatus (assembly GCF_038502225.1). Lineage (NCBI taxonomy): Eukaryota > Metazoa > Arthropoda > Malacostraca > Decapoda > Parastacidae > Cherax > Cherax quadricarinatus. The sequence goes on along the minus strand of NC_091311.1, from coordinate 12,254,575 downwards.
GGCTGTCAAGAGATACAATTGGTAAGTATAAATTACCCCTAGGGGGTGTTATGTCAGCATATTTCATTCGATGATGGCTGACGAATACTTACTTGTTTGGACTCAAAAGTCCACACCTTACTGCCGATTATAGGTTGATTACAAACTCCTTGTGACTCAAGAATTGCGCAATCCCCCGATCTACAAGAAATTCGTAACATACCTTGCTCTTTGTAACGTGAGCTATGGTGTTCTCAACACCTTCGACAGATATCGGTGACTTGATAGAAGCTGAAGTGTCTTTGGATGTCCACGTCTTCCATTGTCTAGGAAACGCACACTGGTACACTATTTTCAACAAGATTTATCTTTATTGTTCACAATGTATCACAAGAGAAGCTGATCACACTTCTCTTAAGTGTTTATTGTGTTGTGTGAGACACTTTATTCGCACTAACGCACAGATCAGTGTCCTTTGCTGGTTATCCTGGCGTCAGTGTCTCGTAGTAGAGTCAAAGTTAGTCTGGCTAGACGCCACAGCGCTCCATGACGTCTCTGCCCCCAGTACAAAAAAAAAAACGCTGACCTAGTACCTTGCATCCTTGTCAACTCCTCGATGAAGCAAAGCAGAATGTTTGTTTCTTGCTGTCTTAATCATAGACAACAATGCACTAGTTTTACTATGGTAATAAAGTGGGAGCATGATTTTCCTTAATTGTCCTGCTAAGTAAGAGATGTACTGTCTCTTATAAAAATACACGTTGCAACACCGCTGCAAGGAGCAGAGGTCATTTGACCACGCATAGCATCTGTGATCAATTACTCACTCTAGCAGTAAACAAGACGCTCGCCCCTTCTAGTGGCCCCTCAGGGCTGAGAGGGATGAAGGGGGCTGAAGGGGGCTGAAGGGGGCTGATACCCCCCTCCTGGAGAAAATTTCTCCACACGTTGTAATGTAGTCTCAGTGGTCCTTTGCTGCCCACAACTTCTTGTGACCTGACCCCCAACCTCCTGGGGCTTGACCGGCACGTACTTACAGTGTGTGTGTGTGTGTGTGTGTGTGTGTGTGTGTGTGTGTGTGTGTGTGTGTGTGTGTGTGTGTGTGTGTGTGTGTGTGTGTGTGTGTGTGTGTGTATATATGTGTGTGTGTGTATATGTGTGCGTGTGTGTGTGTGTGTATATGTGCGTGTGTGTATATATATATGTACTCACCTAGTTGTACTCACCTAGTTGAGGTTGCAGGGGTCGAGTCCAAGCTCCTGGCCCCGCCTCTTCACTGGTCGCTACTAGGTCACTCTCCCTGAACCATGAGCTTTATCGTACCTCTGCTTAAAGCTATGTATGGATCCTGCCTCCACTACATCGCTTCCCAAACTATTCCACTTCCTGACTACTCTGTGTGTGTGTGTGTGTGTGTGTGTGTGTGTGTGTGTGTGTGTGTGTGTGTATATGTGTGTATGTGTGTGTGTGTGTATGTATGTGTGTGTATGTGTGTGTGTGTATGTGTGTGTGTATGTGTGTGTGGGGGAGGTATGCGGGGAGATTCTGTTAATACATACCAGTAATTCTGGGTTATAAAAAGCGATAATTGCTACTAGGGTCTAAAGCTTCAATAAGTGTCTGCCCTTGTGTTTGTGTGTTAGGGAGGGATCGTTAGGGGGGTGGGGTAGATCCGTTATACCTCTCTGTTCTGTCTTTCCTAGAAATGCTACACTCTTTGCTTATTGTCCTTTCTGGATTTAAGTATCAATTATTGCTGTTATTATCCTATACCTTGTTCACATTTAGAGAGAACTTCCTAACTTCCTAAGTATTCTTACTACTAATAACTACTGTAATAGCTTGCAGGAGTGAGTGACCAGTATCTAACAGCGATGCAAGGCCAAGCCAAGCCAAGCCTGCGACATGCAAACCACAATATAGGTGATACTTGCGCTGGCAATGGTCGTGCCAAGTTGCCAGATTCTGATGACGTAGTCGTCGTACATAGCCTAAATCCCTATTTTGGAGATCCTTCATCCGTGATGATTATAACCACATGTGCTCATACATCCCTCGTTCCTCACGCGATTTCACTTTTCACTTATGATAGTATACACTTCACATTATATACACTTCACTTTATATGTATAATGGCACACAACCTGTCGTGACGTCACTGCTTCAGGCCTACCGCTGCCTAGTAGACCAAAACGTTTGGATAATTTTGGATAATGGATAATTTCAGGCTTTCTCACGACTTTTTCTAACTAATAACTTTAGTTATCACTCGTATTATTGCTCACTGACGATGTCACTACCACTGATTACTGTTAGCAGTCACTGCAGCCTTAAAAACACTAGGATTCTCGGAGCCTTGTGTGTCCACGTCTGCACCCACGGACCCGCGCTGTGTTGTGTGTGTGTGTGTGTGTGTGTGTGTGTGTGTGTGTGTGTGTGTGTGTGTGTGTGTGTGTGTGTTCCTAACAGTAATTACGAGTATTTTCGGCTCTAGTAGTACAACAAAGCTTGTAGTGTCACACCGTCTTTAATAAACTGATGATATATATTGTTTAAAGTTTTAAGTGGTTGAGGTGCACACAACCTCCACCTGGGGTCCATTTCAGCTATTTTCCATTGTTTATACAAGCTAGTTATAACTGCAAGTAATGCTAGATATAACTTACTTGTTTATTTGTAATACCTAATGTTCCATGTACTTGTTAACTTGTATAGACTGTTCTTTAGTTATATTGAATAAAGAGACACATAATACACAAGAAGCCTTTATTATGTCCGACGTATCACTCATGATGGAACTCAGTTCTGCGCGAAACGTCTTCTAAAATAAAGGTTTACTTTGCATTTCTTATCATTACGCTGGCACTTCCGCATGATGCCCAAGACACCATCTTCTAGTTACTAGTCTTGGCTCTAGCACCGCTGCCGGCCTATGAGTTCTTAATATCCCAATTCTAACAATAAAACCATAATCCATATATCTCTGTTAAACAGGTGTGTCATTAAATTGATCAGCATTCATCGATAGCTGTTAACATTCTGCTAACTGATCCACCATATTGTTATATCTGTGGTATGAAAAATGTATCCAGAAGTCAATGACTTTAATGAATTTTTTGCGAAATAATGGAAGATCTTGTACGTGAAAATAAAGGCTAAGGTAATTAATTGTTACCAATCATTCTTTTCATGATTTTACTAATTAAATCACCTGATAATTCAACATGGGAAAATTTAATCTTGGTGTAAAGGATAGACAACGAATCAGCTAATGTGTTCACAAATATAATGTGCTATTTCTATGTTTTTTCTTTTTTTTTTAGTTTTGGTTTTCATCTGATTTGCTCTACAGGTCTACAGTGAGATAACTATGTGCTCTGTCTCGGCTATGTCGAAAATCATGGTATATACAGCAGCAGCAGCAGCAGCAGCAGCAGCAGCAGCAGCAGCAGCAGCAGCAGCAGCAGCAGCAGCAGCAGCAGCAGCAGCAGCAGCAGCAGCAGCAGCAGCAGCAGCAGCAGCAGCAGCAGCAGCAGCAGCAGTAGCAGCAGCAGCAGCAGCAGCAGCAGCAGCAGCAGCAGCAGCAGCAGCAGCAGCAGCAGCAGCAGCAGCAGCAGCAGCAGCAGCAGCAGCAGCAGCAGCAGCAGCAGCAGCAGTAGCAGCAGTAGATAGGTGTTTGCTGATCTTCTGCAGTAGAAACTTACCAGAATAGCTTAGATTCTTAAAATTAATAGTTCCTAGAAAACATCATAATTAAATTTCATTCGTATGAAAAATACAATGCACGTAGGGTGATGGAATTCCTCCATTGGCTTTCTCATTTGTTGAAGTGGGCCTCGCTGAATTAAATAATAAATGTCACAATATCATGGCTTGAACAAATAAAAAACAATCCAGCAAATTGAAAATTAAAATTGAACAATGTTTCAGACTCTCTTTGACTTAATAATGGTCTGTGAAGGAACGTCGTGTAGTTATATTTCCCACACGTGGGTTTGTCGTGTTCCAGACGTCATACAGCCGCACTCGTCAACAAATCCTCAGAGAACATTATAACATAATCTGAGGTAACCATCACGAATGGGTAATGTTCTTCTCTTCGTATAACAAAACACATAGCGCAAAATGAGACCTTTATTATACATCGCTTCACCTACGAGGAACTTTTTCCAACAATACAGACTGTGATATTGTGTCTTCATTATATAAGAAACATTGAAACACGTTTAAGCCACTTTTGTTGTATGAATCTCCGAAGGTGTACCATAGGTCAGTTGGTAGCGCCTCAGCTCACATACTAGACGATCCAGGGTTCGACATCTGAAAGGTTGAAAACGTTGGGTATGTTTCCTAACACCTGATGCCCCTGTTCACCTAGCAGTAAGTACCTGGAAGTTAGTTTACTGTTGTGGGCCGCATACCAGGGGGTTGTATTATACCTCAAGTAAGGCTTGACTGTCAACTGATTTTAAATTCATCTGTGTAATAATGTTGGTAGAATTACCGACAATATGTAAAGTAAAAGGACACAAGTGCAACTAATGTAACATTTTATTGTGGCAACGTTTCGCTCTCCAGGAGCTCCTGGAGAGCGAAACGTTGCCACAATAAAATGTCACATTAGTTGCACTTGTGTCCTTTTACTTTACAAATTCATCTGTGTAAATAAAATGTTTTAGATATAAGATTCATTTCTCAGCACTAAGTCTTGTTGAAATTCAAAGTTTAATCTACAGTTCTACATAACATCAAAATTTAAAATATTTTATTTATATTGTGGCAATAGATTTACGAAATTGGAGTCTTTTATATCATATATAAAAGAAATGTTTTAACGTAGTTATAATCCTTCCCGATGAGAAATAATTTATAATGCATAAATATATTGGCAAGTTTATGAAGATTAAAAGACACTTAGATGAGTCGTAATATTCTTTTTAAAAAATTCACATCATATCCTATTGATACTGAAGAGATTTTTCAAGTGCATACCTCATATATGTATCCATCACAGTCATGAAAGTGTGACGTACTTATAAAGCGTAAAACACTTTTCATGGTGTCTATATTATTAAATTCCTTCACAGTGTGAGTATCAGTGCAGCATCACTTGCATACAGCTGCTCCCAATTCACTTGCCTCACAAACAACTCTAACGTGCAGCTGACCCGGACCTGTCGCCAGTGTTCATTTCGTCGCACAATTTACATGATTCGCCAAACTGTAAACTACTGTTCAGATTTTTTTCGTACTTTAAACATTGTAATTTCCCCTCTCCCTCAAACTTACATCACATAACTGTAACCGATTTGTACATGCAGTACACTGTATTTATTTATAAATCCTGTCCTGTCTCGAAAGATAATATCGAAAACTACTGGGATCAAACGTAGGTTGTAGGAGACATCCTATGGACTAAGCTTCAATGGAGTTGCTGGGTCAAACACGTACTATAACACTACTGGGATAAACATGAACAAGATGGTGAATTAGACTCATGTGCAATACCTATGAATCTATATTTTGGGATTAACTTTCTTTCACTGGTAAGTTCCGCCCAATAGTGACGAAGCCATCAACTACTTCACCTCATCTGGCTTCAGTACAAAAGCGTCCATCTTCCTTCCTATGCTTCAGATTCGTCAAGAGTAAGACACTGAACACCATCTTCCAGTATTGGGACAGCTTACCTCATCTACTATCCACGGTTTCAACACCTTCAAGGGGATGGGACTGGTTACCTCACCTTCTACTGTCTCCCATTAGGAAGCTTTGGACTGAGTAGAGGAAGTCATTGGTTTGGTAATGTATTTTCAAAATAATGTTGCCAAGAAGTTCCACATGTGTGTAAGTCGTTGTTTCATCAATACTATTGATGGTATCCGTTTATATCTGCGTGGTATTTGGTTGATCTATTGGCTTTGTGCATGGCTTACAGGACCTTTCGTCACACACACACACACACACACACACACACACACACACACACACACACACACACACACACACACACACACACACACACACACACACACACACACACACTCACACACACACACACACACACACACACACACACACATCTAAATAAGGTTCAGTGGGAAAGAGAGTTGGTAGGAAACTCAGTAAACGAAATGATTGACTACGTAACAACAAAATGCAAGGAGGCAGATGAAAGGTTTGTTCCCAAGGGTAACAGAAATAATGGGAAGGACAGAACGAACCCTTGGTTTACCCGACGGTGTAGGGAGGCAAAAACCAAGTGCGCTACAGAATGGAAAAAGTACAGAAAGCAAAGGACCCAGGAAAATAAAGAAATTAGTTGACGAGCCAGAAACGAGTATGTACAGATAAGGAGGGAGGCCCAGAGCCAGTATGAAAACGACATAGCATCGAAAGCCAAATCTGACCCGAAACTGCTTTACAGCCACATCAGGAGGAAGACAACAGTCAAAGACCAGGTAATCAGGCTGAGGAAAGAAGGTGGGAAGCTCACAAGAAATGACCATGAAGTATGTGAGGAGCTCAACATGAGGTTTTCCGGAAGTATTTACAGTGGAGGCAGAAAGGACACCAGGAAGACAAAATAGTGGGGTACACTAACAAGGGATATACCATCAAGTGTTAGATGAAATACACACAACCGAGGAGGTGAATAAGCTCCTAAGTGACCTTGATACCTCAAAGGCGGTGGGACCGGACATCTCTCCGTGGGTCCTTAGAGAGGGAGCAGAGACACTGTGTGTGTGCCACTAACCACAATCTTCAACACATTCCATGAAACTGGATAACTACCTGAGGTATGGAAGACGGCAAATATAGTCCCCATCTTTAAGTAAGGAGACAGAAACGAAGCACTGAACTATAGACCAGTGTCACAGACGTGTATAGTATGCAAAGGCATGGAGAAGATTATCAGGAGGAGATTGGTGGAGCACCTGGAGCAGAACAAGGTTATAAACGACAGCCAGCATGGATTCATGGAAGGCAAATCCTGTGTCACAAACCTACTGGAATTTTATGTCAAGGTAACTAAAGTAAGACATGAGAGGGAGGGGTGGGTTGACTGCATTTTCTTGGACAGCAAGAAGGCCTTCGATACAGTTTATCACAAGAGACTAATACAGAAGCTAGAGGATCAGGCACACATAACAGGAAGGGCACAGTAATGGATCAGAGAATACCTAACACGGAGGCAACAGCGAGTCATGGTCTGTGATGAGATATCACAGTGGGTGCCTGTGACGAGCGGGCTGTCACAGGGGTCAGTCCTGGGGCCAGTGCTGTTTTTGGTATACATGAATGGCATGATAGAAGGGATAGACTCAGAAGTGTCCCTGTTTGCTGAAGTGAAGTTAATGAGGAGAATTAAATCAGATGCGGATCAGACAGGCTTACAAAGAGACCTGGACAGGCTGGGCATGTGGTCCAACAACTGGCTTCTAGAATTTAACCCTGCCAAATGCAAAGACATGAAGATCGGAGAAGGGCAAAGACGACGGCAGACAGAGTATAGGCTAGGTGGCCAAAGACTGCAAACCTCACTCAAGGAGAAAGATCTAGGGGTGAGTATAATTCTGAGCACGTCGCCGGAAGCACACATTAACCAGATAACTGCCTCAGCATATGGGCGTCTGGCAAGCCTGAGAATAGCTTTCCGATACCTCAGTAAGGAATCGTTCAAAACCCTATACACTGTGTACGTCAGGCCCATACTGGAGTACGCAGCACCAGTTTGGAACCCACACCTGGTCAAGCACGTCAAGAAATTACAGAAAGTTCAAAGGTTTCCAAAAAGGCTGGTTCGGGAGCTAAGGGGAATGTCCTACGAGGAAAGGTTAAAGGAAATCGGTCTGACGACACTGGAGGACAGGAGGGTCAGGGGAGACATGATAACGACATACACTATACTGCGTGGGCAGACAGGGTGTTCCAGAGAGGGGACACAGAAACATGGGGTGACAACTGAAAGTTGAAGACTCAGATGAGCCAAAGGGATGTTAAGAAGTACTTCTTCAACCACAGAGTTATTAGGAAGTGGAATAGTCTGGCAAGCGATGATGTGGAGGTAGGATCCATACATAGTTTTAAGACGAGGTATGATACAGCTCATGGAACAGGGAGAGGGAGGACCCAATAGCGTCCACTGAAGAGGCGGGCCAGGAGCTGAGTCTCGACTCCTGTAACCATGATAACATACAATATACTGCGAGGAATTGACGAGGTTGACAGACAGGATGTTCCAGAGATGGGACACTGAAACAAGGGTTCACAATTGGAAGACTCAGATGAGTCAAAGAGATGTTAGGAAGTATTTCTTCAGTCATGGAGTTGTCAAGAAGTGGAATAGTCGGGCAAGCGATGTAGTGGAGGCAGGAACCATACATTGTCCGAAGACAAGGTATGATAAATCTCATGGAGCAGGGGAGAGAGAGAGGACCTAGTAGCGATCAATGAAGAGGAGGGCCAGGAGCTATGTCTCGACTCCTGCAACCACAAATAGGTGAGTACACATACACAGTTTATGGGGTGCTTCCCAAAAACTGTGAATTCAACCTGATAGTTATTTCTTGTGATGACAGCATCAAGGAATGGAAGTTGACTGTTTGTTCATCATTCAACTTTGAACTGTATAGAGGGAACAAGACTGTCAAGATTCTCCAAGAATGTGTCAAAGCTGCCCCACTCACCACAAGGTTATTAACCTGAGGTTATGAACCTGAGTTCCGTATTATAGTACTTCCATCGAGAGGTACTCTGTTATTTGTGAAGCATGTAGTTGCTTCTCTCTTAGGTAATTTAATACTTCTGACTCGTTTCTGATACTTTTGTTAACGTCGCTCTAACCATCCAACACCTTAATTAACCTTGTTCTAATTTTTCACTTGTTCTCTTCCTATTAATTTTGCATCATCTATACATGTGGCAGATTGTTCTCACACCAAGCGTGAAGAACGTACTGTTTTTATTCGTTTTAGAAGGCGCTTTCCTGCTGCCAGAAGGCACTTTCCTACTTCCAGAAGGCACTTTCCTATTTCCAGAAGGTATTTTCCTACTGCCAGAAGGCACTTTCCTTCTTCCAGAAGGCACTTTCCTACTTCCAGACGGCACTTTCCTACTGCCAGAAGGCACTTTCCTGCTTCCAGAAGGCAATTTCTTACTGCCAGAAGGCACTTTCCTGCTTACAGAATTCACTTTCCTACTTCCAGATGTGTCCCACCTGGTTTTGTTTTTTCTTATAGGCTTTTAGCTATACGAACATTTACGGTTATTTTAATTAAAATTAAGTAACCTAACTTAATCTCAAAAGAAAATTATTAAGAGAAAGTATAAAAATTAAAGTAATATAATGCGTAAGGAGAGAAATGTAATATTTGGAAGCAATAAACTTCAAAATGTAATCATTACTAAGAAGATATTTTTTGAGAGCGCTACTCGATATTCTTTATCAGAGTTGCTTCTCTCCCAGAATGACTCTCTACTTGTTTGACAGGTATTAAGTAATGCACAAGTAAATCTTCCTGACATAACTGCACGCTTTAAGAAATTGTCAATGGATGGCCTGGGACGCAGTATACATGAAGTCTTCCGGCAGTCCATAATATATATTCTTCCTGTAATAAAACACCATTATAATGATCAGCTATGATTTTGACTCCCTGAATCACTCTGTGAAGCACAGCTTCATATATGCCGTCAAATGGTGACATAAATAAATCTCAGTGTACCTGTTATTTTTAGCACTGTATTCACCCAGTCCAGGTAACCCTGAGCAATACGTCACCTCTTAAAATAAAGGCGTAGCAAGAAACAAACACTAATGTAGTGTTCCTTCTGCAGCCACCGTAATTAAAAATTAAAACATGAATTCATGTGATGAAATTCATAATTATAAGTTTTGGTTGGGAGGAAGAGCGGTAATCTGTCCGTCTTGGTTTTAAAGGGATTATGAATGACTAGTAGGACCGTGTTGTGTTCCGTTTGCTTGTTTGTTTCTCACTTTATGTTTAGAGGGTTTCTGTGTGTGTGTGTGTGTGTGTGTGTGTGTGTGTGTGTGTGTGTGTGTGTGTGTGTGTGTGTATGTGTGTGTGTGTGTGTGTGTGTGTATATATATGTGTGTGTGTGTGTGTGTGTGTGTGTGTGTGTGTGTGTGTGTGTGTGTGTGTGTGTGTGTGTGTGTGTGTGTGTGTGTGTGTGTGTGTGTGTGTGTATGTTCATTCTCTATTAATATTGTAGTAATATTAAATATATTATTAATATTGTAGTATTATTAAATATATTATTAATATTGTAGTAACATTAAATATATTACTAAAATAATTTGTGGAGGCAGCGTTCACAAGTTTACCCAGGTCAACCCTCGGTCTGATCCTACTGAAGATTATGTGTTACTTTATCACATTAATTTCATTTATCTTTCTTTTAACATATAACACTGATTTTCTGTACCCGTTTCTCATCTCATAAAACAGTACCTCAGCCCATCCTGTAAAGTACCTCGGGTATTCTGTATGTCGTTATCATATCTCCAGTGGTTCTTCCTTTTCTTAACGTCTTCAATTTCATTTCGTTTAATCTCTTCTCACAATTCATTTCCCTTTGTTTCCAGGCAAGACTCGTGTAAAAATTTTCACTTTCTCGAGTTTCTTGACATGTGTTGGGTTCTATGCTGGTGTTGCATTTTCCGATATTGGTCTGGCATATGTATATGGATCGGGTGAATGTTTCGGTTTTGAGATTCCTTAAAGATAAGGTTGGATTTGCCCAGCGCACATCCACACAGGAGGTTATTTGATTGATATGCTCCTCTGTCAATATCCTTCTGTCTCAAGAGTCTTTAGTCAGATTCTTCTCTTCTTTCTAGCTGGAGTAGATTTCCATGAACCACTTTTCTGATCAATCCTTCATTTAGTCCAGTTCTGTTAGTAGCTTTTTCTTGCTTTTATCGTTTTATATTGCCCATTAGTTTTGCATTATCTGCTAATAGGGATAAATTAGATGCTATTTTTTTCAGAAAAGTATTCACATATACGACAAACAGTACCAACCCCAATATTTTCTATACTGATCGCATCTTTTTCACATTCTGTTGCTTATTTTTTATAGCTTTCCAGCATTTTTCTGATAGCAGCACTATTGTCTCCTAACCTTTCTGGTTATTGTTTGTGAACCCGGTTCTCCTCCCATTCTCCATCACTATTCTAATTTTTTCTCTGGCACTATTGTCTTTATACTTATAAATAACATTGTGCATCATGTCTCTTTTTTTAAAAGCTGGGAATATGCTCACTGTCTTCCGGAACTTAGAAATTGCTCCATATACATTCACTTCTCATCAACTATGATAAAGGTTATGTGTGATGCCTCTCGTCGTTCTCGCATAACCCTTAGTTATACTTTAATAAACTCTGGGCCTTGAAATATATAATTATTTTAGACATATCTTCACATTTCCCTCTGTTGTCTATATGGTGTCTAGTATCAATGTTACCATTGCTTTAGTATTGTGCTGTCCCCGAGTTGTAGTTATCTAAGAATGATGCCTTGGAGACATGAGCACCATCTGAGTATTTTTATTTCATAGAATTTTCGCCAAAGCAGTACAGGAACTTAAAATATAGACTCTAGAAGAGAAGTGTCATGAGTCCCACAGCCTCTCAGAATTATATTCAGAATACAGTGGAGGAGAAGGTAATCAGTTCCTCAGTCTCTGAGCAGGAGTTTCGTACCTAAGTCATGATGAATTGAAAGCACAGGCAGAAAGATGGACGACTATGTATTACAGTCAGATGAGATGCAGGAGATTAATTCATTGTCACAGGTAAGTGGGACTCATCAGAAAATGTAGGTCTTTGCTAAGACTTTCTCCAGAGGTTAGCACATAGGCTGTGATGTCCTCTCTAACATAATCATGTGACAAGACAAACTGAAACGTAAATCCAACCAGGCATTTGTATTTTGCAACTTTCTGCTGTAGCACCTCTGCAGCCTCCTAAAGGACATGGTTCAAATTGTAACAGCGCAATGCACCCAGCACCGTCGTCACTCGCAGGACAGACGCACGACAAGTCACGTCTCTTACTCTCCCGCTGGGACTACGGCCTGGCGTGGGGCTGACTGTAACACTTGCTGCGTACCCATTGCTTCAATAAATATAAGGGGTCGCCTTCATATCTCTTATACCAACCCACCATATATATATATATATATATATATATATATATATATATATATATATATATATATATATATATATATATATATATATATATACATATCTGAAAGAGGCTGCGACTAGCGGCAGACCCGCACTGACCTACTCTGAGAAAACTTCCCCTCACTCCTTCAGTTGCTGCCTTGCGACATTGCATAGCTCCTGATGACGCACTGAAAAGTGTGAAAGTTCTTGAGCTAAAGACCTCCACCCCCCGTGGCTTGTCTTACATAGTTAAGATCGCCTGTCTGCGAATGTTTGCATATATATATATATATATATATATATATATATATATATATATATATATATATATATATATATATATATATATATATATATATGTATATATATATATATATATATATATACATATATATATATATATATATATATATATATATATATATATATATATATATATATATATATATATATATATGCGATAAATGACATGCCCATGCACTCTGCCCCAGGGCCAGACTCATGGAACTCCGTGTTCATCAAGAACTGCAAGAAGCCCCTATCACGAGCTTTTACCATCCTATGGAGAGGAAGCATGGACACGGGGGTTGTCCCACAGTTATTAAAAATAACAGACATAACCCCACTCCACAAAGGGGGCAGTAAAGCAATAGCAAAGAACTACAGACCGATAGCACTAACATCCCATATCATAAAAATCCTTGAAATGGGTCCTAAGAAGCAAGATCACCACCCATCTAGAAACCCATCAATTACACAACCCAGGGCAACATGGGTTTAGAACAGGTCGCTCCTGTCTGTCTCAACTATTGGATCACTACGACAAGGTCCTAGATGCACTAGACGACAAAAAGAATGCAGATGTAAAATATACAGACTTTGCAAAAGCCTTCGACAAGTGTGACCATGGCGTAATAGGGCACAAAATGCGTGCTAAAGGAATAACAGGAAAAGTTGGTAGATGGATGTATAATTTCCTCACTAACAGAACAGAGAGAGTAGTAATCAACAGAGTAAAGTCCGAGGCAGCTACGGTGAAAAGCTCTGTTCCACAATCCACAGTACTCGCTCCCATCTTGTTCCTCATCCTCATATCTGACATAGACAAGGATGTCAGCCACAGCACCGTGTCTTCCTTTGCAGATGACACCCGAATCTTCCATTGCAGACACTGCAAGGCTCCAGGCGGACATCAACCAAATCTTTCAGTGGGCCGCAGAAAACAATATGAAGTTCAACGATGAGAAATTTCAATTACTCAGATATGGTAAACACGAGGAAATTAAATCTTCATCAGAGTACAAAACAAATTCTGGCCACAAAATAGAGCGAAACCCAAACGTCAAAGACCTGGGAGTGATCATGTCGGAGGATCTCACCTTCAAGGATCATAACATAACAGGTCATAACAGGTCACTTGTTCCATCTAGGCGGGAATATTGCTTCACACTAACAGCACCTTTCAAGGCAGGTGAAATTGCTGACCTGGAAAATGTACAGAGAACCTTCACGGCGCGCATAACGGAGATAAAACACCTCAATTACTGGGAGCGCTTAAGGTTCCTGAACCTGTATTCCCTGGAACGCAGGCGGGAGAGATACATGATTATATACACCTGGAAAATCCTAGAGGGACTAGTACCGAACTTGCACACGAAAATCACTCACTACGAAAGCAAAAGACTTGGCAGACGATGCAACATCCCCCCAATTAAAAGCAGGGGTGTCACTAGCACGTTAAGAGACCATACAATAAGTGTCAGGGGCCCGAGACTGTTCAACTGCCTCCCAGCATACGTAAGGGGGATTACCATCAGACCCCTGGCAGTCTTCAAGCTGGCACTGGACAAGCACCTAAAGTCGGTACCTGACCAGCCGGGCTGTGGCTCGTACGTTGGTTTGCGTGCAGCCAGCAGTAACAGCCTGGTTGATCAGGCTCTGATCCACCAGGAGGCCTGGTCACAGACCGGGCCGCAGGGGTGTTGACCACCGGAACTCTCTCCAGGTAAACTCCATGTAATATATATATATATATATATATATATATATATATATATATATATATATATATATATATATATATATATATATATATATATATATATAACAACACTGCACTAGCCAAGAAGTCGAACGCATATTGTTTAGGCCCGCCTCATGTTGAGAGAAAACACATGACGCTTTACACCACTAGACCACACAATCCTTAACAATGGTGCATCCAGCCAAGCTAGATGTTGTACCCACCATCGAAGGACATACGGTGCTGTGGACGCCTCAGAGCTAATTTCATTCTACTCTCTGTTTATGTACTAGCTCAACAAGCAGTATATTATATTATTGTACCCACGGAATAAGTGGTATTGATCAATAACAACACTGCACTAGCCAAGGAGTCGAACCAATGCTGTTTTGGGCACAATAATATAATATACTGCTTGTTGAGCTAGTACACAAACAGGGAGTAGAATGAAATTAGCTCAGAGGCGTCCACACCACCGTATGTCCTTCGATGGTGGGTACAACATCTAGCTTGGCTGGATGCACTATTGTTAAGGATTGTGTGGTCTAGTGGTCTAAAGCGTCATGCGTTTTCTCTCACCATGAGGCAGGCCAAAACAGCATGGGTTCGACTCTTTGGGTAGTGCAGTGTTGTTATTGATCACTACCACTTGTTCCATGGGTACAATTACATATATATATGAGTGTGGAAATGAGTTAAAATTAAGTGTAGGATGTGTGGGTGGGTAGTGTTAATATGTTTGTGTGAGTAGTTTTAATTATTATTATTTTGTATGCCGGTGGTTTTTCCTATAGATGTGAGTATGTGTACAATGTCTTTCATATGTAGAGTTAAACTAGGGCGACCATGTGGGATATGTTGTAATGTGTATGTATATGGCGGTGAGTTTCGCTGTTTATGAGGGTCAATTTTCATGTTTGGTGGGTACGTGTTATGAATGTGAATATGTATTGTGTTCTTTTTTTGTGAATGTACTGGTGTTTCTGTTATTGTTCTTATTCATTTTTGTTTACGTCATTGTGTTGTGTTTCTTTTTATCTGTATGTTATTTTTGTGTCGCATGTATCCTGATGTTTATGTTATTGTTTTGCTTTGGCGATTGTGTTTATATTGGTTCGCTTGTATTCTTGAGTTAATGTTATTGTTCATTTGAATGTGTTTCTCTTTTTATGTATCACTGTTATATTGCATATGGTGTATTGCTTACACTAGTGTTGCATTGTGTACTATGGTGTTTATATTTGTTATTAGTGTTATTTCCCAGGTGTGTGTGTGTGTGTGTGTGTTGTATATATTATATTCATTATACTGGTGTTGTGCAAAATGTATGCCGATGTTAATAGTATTGTTGTGTTATGTGTGTTTGTTATACTTTCGGGTTGTAATAGCAAATCCAAGATAATCATGTAATGCTCCAACACGCGCATATTGTCATAAATTAACATCATCGTTAAATCCATATTGTGGCTAACATACCTGTGCGGAGCTCAACACAAACCTTGTTAAAGAAATTCAAACTTTTTTTTTTTAATTGTAAATGAACATTCGTTTTTATTACATAAATCTTAACACTTTTTAACTCAAATACATTTTTTTGTCGAATTAAAAACTGGATTTATACCCCCCAGTACTGCATGGGAAAGAGAGAGAGATATTTGGACGACCCCAACCCATGATTGGTGAGGATCACTCAGTTATTGAGTGATCCTCACCAAAACATCTTACCAGATGAAAGATATTTTACTTCAAATACATCTGTATTTTGAGTTGCCAACTGATTTTCACTTAATGGTGTATATGTTTAGCCCTTTATTTTACTAGTATTAAAGTAGACACGCAACACTACTCTGTAATTTTGGAGGAAATCATTGCTGCCGTAAATTAACTTGCTATTTCCATTTTTAACAAGATGTAAA
Organism: Cherax quadricarinatus; assembly: GCF_038502225.1. NCBI lineage: Eukaryota > Metazoa > Arthropoda > Malacostraca > Decapoda > Parastacidae > Cherax > Cherax quadricarinatus. Next base: position 12,238,458 of record NC_091311.1, on the reverse strand, counting down.
CAAAAAATTTATTTGATTTTTTTTATTGTCTGTAATTAATTGTGCTTTACTACCTTGTTGTATGTGTTTTATTTTTTTATTATTTGTTCTCTCTTAGTTGTAATTGAAAGGTTCGAGACTCATCTCCGGCTGCATCTTAAGTGGCCATTACCGGGTTTACTCCCTCTTACCTCGTAGGCCCTATCATACTTATCCCTAAAATTATGTATGAATTTTACCTTTATCACGTCTTTATGTAGGTCCATCCCCTTAATAACTACCCTGAGGGTAAAAAATGGCTTCCTGACATGCGTTGCACTCCTCTATTTCTTTTACTTTCAGCTATGCCTCTGCTTTATGCCTCTCGGAAAAACTATTGCTCTCCATCCTTTAAAGTCCTCGGTGTAAGTATTTTGTGTGTCATTATCAAGTCTTCTCCGGTCTTTCTATTCTCTAATATCGTCAAAATTACTTCTCTTATTCTCTCCTCAAAATTCAGTTTTCTTAGCTCTGGAACTAGTCTCGCTGTAAACAGTCTTAGCTCTGGAACTAGTCTCGCTGTAAACAGTCTTAGCTCTGGAATTAGTCTCGCTGTAAACAGTCTTAGCTCTGGAACTAGTCTCGCTGTAAACAGTCTTAGCTCTGGAACTAGTCTCGCTGTAAACAGTCTTAGCTCTGGAACTAGTCTCGCTGTAAACAGTCTTAGCTCTGGAACTAGTCTCACTGTAAACATTCTTAGCTCTGGAACTAGTCTCGCTGTAAACAGTCTTAGCTCTGGAACTAGTCTTGCAGTGAACCTTCAGTTTACATATCTGAGGGAAAACGTCAAAAATGGATTTATATTAGACACATCTATTTAACACGTCTCGGTCCTGGGACGTTAATCGCTACACATACATTTAAAGTCATCACGGTCTTAGGACCTCGATGACTTAAAAATATATTTCGGTCTTTACCGACTTCTACTAAAAGGCAATAAATATTAGATTTGCCAAACACCCAATCGTTACAGAGTTTATTCGGTTGATGTGTCTGGCAATATACTTAGTACTATGCTTACCTCTACGTACTTCTCCTTCAGCGAAAATTATCAGTCATTGCTTCCCTGGAATTATACTCAGTTTCCGGTTTTCTGTCTCCCAAATAAAGTTTCCTTTATCCTGCATTTGCTAAGGCTGAATTGTTTTAGCAAATTATCTATCCAATACTGTGGTTCCTTGAGTCTAATTGAAGTACATCCTTTATCTCCGTTTTTCATTTTCCACATAATAGCGCCATCTCCAAATGGGATGCATCCGCAAACATTTTCCTGCATGTAGTTTACATATACCAGGAACAGTACTGGACCCAGAGCAGACCCCTGTGAAACCCCTCTTTCACATTTTCCTTTTCTGACAACCACTGCTTCTCACCTTCCTCTTAGATATTCTCTACAAAACCACTAGAGAATACATAAGAGGAAGGAGAAGATTCACCGTCTTTAGACCTTTGCCTCGTTGTTATCCATGATTCAACTTCTTTCCGAGATACTCCATTAGTCGTCTCTTGATTATCTTCACATTAGTTTAAATTGCTCCCTAGTCGATATTACTGGTGTGTTGCCATGCTAGAATTTTCTTGTGAGTATGGCTTGGGTATGGCTTGTCTGTGTTGTGTTTTCATAAGGTGTGCTGGTTTGCCTATGTTGTGTTTTCATAAGGTGTGCTGGTTTGCCTATGTTTTATTGTACTGTTATGAGGTGTCCTGGTTTGCCTATGTTCTGTTGTGTTGCCATGATGTGTCCTGGTTTGCTTGTGTTCTGTTGTGTTGTTATGAGGTGTGCTCGTTTGCTTGTGTTTTATTGTATTGCCATGAGGTGTCATGGTTTACTTGTGCTCTCTTGTCTCTTCATAATGTGTCCTGGTTTCCCTGTGTTCTGTTGTGATGCTTGCAAGTGTTGTGTTGCGGTGAGGTGTGCCTGTGTAATAAAACAAACCATACCACGGGCGGCGTTAGAACCTGCGGGTTTAAACCCGCCCGTGGTATGGTTTGTTTGGAATCGTGTCATTACGATTTCGTGGATCGTGTCTGTGTAATGTTGCGCTGTGATGAGATGGGCTGTCTTACTTGTGCTCTGTTGTTGTGTTGATGTGCGCTGACTTGCTTATGTTGTGTTGTTGTCAGGTGTCCTGGTTTTCCTGTCTTGTGTTGTGCTGGCTTGCGTGTGTTGTATTGTATTAAGCTGAAGTGTGCTTGTGTTCGGTTGTGAAGAGGTGTGCTGGCTAGCATGTGCTGTGTTGTGGCGAAGTGTACTGACTTGCCGGAGTTGTGTTGTGTTGTTGTGAGGTGTACTGGCATGCTAAAGTTATTTTATATTGTGTTGCGTTGTGGTGAGGCGTTGTTTTGTCTTCCAGTGTTTTGTGCTACGTTGAGATGTGATGTCTTGCTGGTGCTGTGTTGCTTTGTATTACGTCGTGGTGAGTTGGGCTGGCTTGTCAGTGTTGTGTTGTGTTTTGTTGTGGTAGTACTGTTGGCTTGCAAGTGTTGTGTTTTGAGATGTTGCGTTTTTTGGTGTTGTCTTGCATTATGTGTTGATCTGTCGTATTGTATTGTGTTGTATTTTGTTGACTTGTGCTGGCTTGCCTGCATTGTCTTATGTTATTCTACGATGCTTTGTCTTGTATTGTGTTTCGTAGTGGTGATGTGTGCTGGCTTGCCTGTGTTGAGCTGTGTTGTGGTTTGGTGTGTTGGCGTTGTCTGCACTATGTTAAATTGTGTTGTGCCTAGGTGTGCAGGCATTACGTGTTGTCTTGTGGCGAGGTATGATATCAACATGATGTGTTGCTTTGTGGTAAGGTGTGCTGGCAAGCTGTGTTAGGTTGTAGTCAAGTGTTGTTGAAATCTTTTGTTGTATAGTGTCATGGCCAGGTAGGTTGGCATACCTGTATTGCGTTGTGTTAGCTAGTAAAATGCCAGTGTTGTGTTGTGGTTACATATGGTAACCTGGCGCTGTTAATATGAAGTACTGTTGTTGTTTACTAGTGGTATAACGTAGGTAACACAACAGGTATTGTAGGTAATGTTTTCTAGTACGTGGTATGCATCTAGCTTTTTTGAACATTAAAATGGTACAAAATACCGACAGGTTGTTAGGTAAGACACATATGCAACAGTTAGGTATCTTTATTTCGAAACGTTTCGCCTACACAGTAGGCTTCTTCAGTCGAGTACAGAAAAGTTGATAGAAGCAGAAGAGACTTGAAGACGATGTAATCAGTCCATCACCCTTAAAGTTTTGAGGTGGTCAGTCCCTCAATCTGGAGAAGAGCATTGTTCCATAGTATGAAACAACATATTGTTTCATACTATGGAACAATGCTCTTCTTCAGACTGAGGGACTGACCACCTCAAAACTTTAAGGGTGATGGACTGATTACATCGTCTTCAAGTCTCTTCTGCTTCTATCAACTTTTCTGTACTCGACTGAAGAAGCCTACTGTGTAGGCGAAACGTTTCGAAATAAAGATACCTAACTGTTGCATATGTGTCTTACCTAACATCTAGCTTTTTTATTGAAGTGATCTGGTATAAATCTCTCTAAATTTTTACCTATGGTGTGTTAATTGGCTTAATTTTATCTTCTGTTTATATACTTCTATAGTGATGCGGGTTAGTGATACTGTGAATCTATGGTGTACAGTGTTGCGTGTGTTGTGATGTTGTGTGGGTGTGATTCATAGGTTTTGTGAGTCAGAAATATATACTCTAGTGGTTGTGGGCTTTAATATGATGCATGTTAAAATGTTAATAATATTGTTCCAAACGAAGTTCGGTTAATCATCAGATTATTGTTTATTTTGTATTAAAAAGAGAATATATATTCATAGGAAAGTACAAACAATAAAACAGAATAACACCGTAAGTACAGCGTTTAGATAAGGAAGGTTATATTTGCAAGAGACATCAACAACCCCCCTCAAGGGGGTTCATTGATGCTGGTCAGTGGCTCTTGATCTAGAGAACTGGATCTGTACTCTAATTCCCTGAATTAAGCCTGATTGCCTTCCATCAACCTCCCAACCCCTCCAAGCGCTCTATAACCCCCACGAGTTTAGCGCTCTCCCATAACAATAATAATAATAACAGCAATAACAACAACACAATACTACGATCTTAAGAGATATTTAATAAGTGAACACCTGAAGGTAAATCGATAGAATGGTGAAAGGTGGGACTCCATCATTTACTTTTCCATTTGCTGAATGAAGATTATTGAGTTAGGAGCGGCCTTAAGACCACAGCAAACAGTAACACTGATGTTTATCAAGTTCAGAGAATCTAGTAATATATGCGGTTCTAGATAGAGCAGAGTTGTCCTTTTTAAAGCTGACCTGTTAGCAATGTCGTACTATAATTGTAAGCCTTCGATATATTTAGCATCAGACGGAACTCCAAAATATTTATTGTGTTTCCTGGTTAATTACCGCCATTAGTAATTATAAATGAATACAGAATTTTCTGTATATCAGGGCGGGATTCTATATTATAGCTGTTACAATAATATCAACTTAAATTCTGAAGTGTTGGGTTGTAGACGGTGGACTGCATAGAGGCTCAGTGGAGACCATCGGGACATATCCAGATCAGTTAGTGTGGCAAATAGCTGCAGACACCCGCAGAAGCAGGAACAGCAGCAGCAGCAGCTGTACCCGGACGATGGAAACAGCGTCAATAATGCCACCACCTTTTCCCCGATGTGAGTATATGGGCAGGTGGAATGTAAGGATGTGCAGCACACGAGGAGTCGTGTGTGTGTGTGTGTGTGTGTGTGTGTGTGTGTGTGTGTGTGTGTGTGTGTGTGTGTACTCCTGACACATCGGACAGATCCTGGGAGAAATATATGGTGTTTCATAGTGTTACTCACCACATCGATGAGTTGAGACAGCTTGAGTCCCAGCTTGACGGTGAGTCTGTCAGAGTTGTTACCGACGGGTCGGATGAGGCGGTTGTAGGAGCTTAGTAGGTCGTCGTACAGCCTTTTGGCGTCTGGGTTAGCCTGGCACGTGGGCAAAAGAATAGCTGCCCATGCCGCTATAACCACCACCCAAGCCCATGCATGCCCACACCCACCACCACTACCACTATTACCACTACTATTTCCTCCCGTTCCACGAGAGCTGCCTCTGGTTCTGTCGCTATCAAGGTGTGGGATCCACTGGAGTAGCAGAGAGGAAGGCCCTGCCAGAGGTTGGGTATCCACAGCCCCCGCCGTCAGTGCTGCCTCTCTACCAGCGAGTGGCGCGGCCCCCATAGTCAGTGCCAAGCGTGTGGCTCCACTCCCCTCACTGCCAACAGCAATACTGACGTCCCAACACCCCAACCCCGCACCACACACGCGCGCCACACCACCGCCACCACCACCACCACAGTACCACCACCACTACCACCACAGAACCACCAATACTACAACAGTACCACCATCAAAACCACTACCACAGTACCATCACTACCACCTCCACCACCACTATATCACCACCACCCTCACCTCCACCACCACTATATCACCACCAATACCATTACCACAGTACCAACATCATCACCACCACCACCAGCACAACCACCACTACTACCACCACGACCACTGCCACCACAGCCACACTATCACCACCACCGCCAGTACCACCATCCCAGTACCGCCACCACTACTACCACCATGACCACCACCACAGCCACACTACCACGACCAGTACCACCTCCACGTTTACAGTACCACCACCACCGCCACCACAAGTGCCACCACAGCACCATTACCAGTAGCACCACCACCTTCACAGTACCACTACCACTTTAACAGTACCATCACCACCACAGTACCATCACCATCACAGTACCACTACTAGTACCATCACCATCACAGTACCACTACTAGTACCACCACCACCAGTACCACCATAAATATTTACATATTTATTAACACATCGTCCGTCTCCCACCAAGGCAGGGCGGCCCGAAAAAGAAAAACTTTCACCATCATTCACTATCACTATCTTGCCAGAGAGGTGCTTTACACTACAGCTATAAAACTGCAACATTAACACGCCTCCTTCAGAGTGCTGACACTGTACTTCCCATCTCCAGGACTCAAGTCCGGCCTGCCGGTTTCCCTGAATCCCTTCATAAATATAAATATTACCATGCTCACACTCCAACAGCACGTCAAGTCCTAAAAACCATTTGCCCCCAATCGCTCCTAACACGCTCACGCATGCTTGGTGGAAGTCCAAGCCTCTCTCACACAAAACCTTCTTTACCTCCTCCCTCCAACCTTTCCTAGGCCGACCCCTACCCCGCCTTCCCTCCACTATAGATTTATACACTCTCGAAGTCATTCTATTTTGCTCCAGCCTCTCTGCATGTCCGAACCACCTCAACAACCCCTCCTCAACCCTCTGGATAATAGTTTTACTGATCCCACACCTCCTCTTAATTTCCAAACTACGAATTCTCTGCATTATATTCACACCACACATTGCCCTCAGACACGACATCTCCACTGCCTCCAGCCTTCTCCTCGTTGCAACATTCACCAATGCTTCATACTCATATAAGTTCTTTGTCTTCACAAACTCCTCAGTGCACCACTCACCTTTCTCCCCTCATGAATTCTATGATTCACCTCATCCTTAATAGACCCATCTCCTGACACGTCTACTGCTAAATATCTGAATACATTCACCTCCTCCATACTCTCTCCCTCCAATCTGATATCCAATCTTTCATTTCCTAATTATTTTGCTATCTTTATCACCTTACTCTTTCTTATATTCATTTATAATTTTCTTATTTTCCATACCTTACCAAACTCATCAACCAAAATCTGCTACTTGTCTTCAGAATCTCTCAAAAGCATAGTGCAATCAGCATATATATGTATATATATATATATATATATATATATATATATATATATATATATATATATATATATATATATATATATATATATATATATATATATATATATATATATATATATATATATATATATATATATATATATATATGTATATCGTGACGAATAAGTAAAACTTGTGATTTTGGCTTGAAAAGCAACGCACTTCTTGCGAATAGGACAAGCGAAAGTTTGTGTATGAAATAATTTCGCAAAAAACATTCTGAACCTAACAAAAAAAATATATTTCACTGCGTTTGTTTAAAGTTATGTGAATTGCTTAGTACTCCTGGTAAAGGAAAGTCGGCTGGTGTGTATCACATCAATCACCTTGACGATAATCATAGTGTATCTCTCCCTTCTACTTCAGAGCTTCCATTATATACTGTAGGTCATTTCGGATTACCTGACATTACTAGAGGATGGAGGTACGTTAAGAGAATTTCTTTTCGTTGAAGTCACTGGACATGTTTCTAGAACTCCTGCAAGTTAATATAGTTGATAATATATCTCTTCATCTAAAACACAATTGTCCTTTTATGATTCTCAGTGTTGTGCCTGAGGTACAACACGACGTGTTTACCCCAGGTAAAACATGACGTGTTTACCTCAGGTACAACACGAGTTAGGTTCTTCATTATTACATGGCTGCTAACATAGTATCATTAGACGTAAGGATCAAAATTGGAGTATCAAGGACGACTATACCAAATACAGTAATAACACGATTTAAATACTTATGCGTTTACTTGTACTTAAACTAGATGGTTGTTATATTGCGTTGCTGATTAGTGTAAGGTTTCTGATGCTTATGTTTCAAAAATACCTGCAAGGTTAGGGGCTGGTAAATAAAAACATTAAATCTTTTCTGAAAAGAGAGATGGCTATTTTCCAATGGACTGTTCTCTGATTACCTACTTGAGGCATCCTCACTAGGAACAATACCGACTTCTCTAATTCCAGACATTATTTTTGTATGGGCAGAGATCTGAGATCTTAAAATTGTACGGATGAGTCCATGCTGCTTGGGGAGAGGGTGATTCATATGATGAATAATAGGCCACTACCAATTTCTATTACTGAGACAAATGGGATTCATAGAACCGGTTCCAGGGTCTTTCTTACTGAATATCTACTAACGGACATAAAACTTAACGGTAGCAGTTACTTTGCAGGTTATATATTGTTTACCTAGAGGCGATTAGGCACTAGGTATTGCAGTAAGATAACCATTAAAAATTCAAAAGTTTCGGGTACTAGCAAATAGTTTTTAGCCTTTATTTACATCAGTAAGTATGACTGTGTTGACATAGGAATGATTCCATTAAGGCTACAATAGGCCTAAAACTGCTCGGCCATTTCTTCACGTTATCGAAAACTACGACATAACTACCAGACAGGTGGACAAAATTCACAGAAAACAAGACAAACGTGGCATTATTTATGACCGAAGAAATGATAAACCAGGCCTCTTCTACCAAGACAGCCATTGTTGGTGGTGAATATGCAAACCTGTGTGAAGTTGAAAGCATCAATCAGTCCCTTTCCTCGGACATGATGGCAGCCACATACATTTCAAACATCAGCCTGGTTTTCCATGCATTACACAGTAATGCCGTCATCTGTTATCAGGGTCTGGAATACAAACTGCACATATTCAAGAGATGGGTTGTGGAGAGCAACTGAATGCAAACAGGTACAAACTCGGAATCTCTCTCCATTTCATGCATTTACCACCTGCCACACTACTTTCTTAATGGCTAGTCGCACAGAGAAAGCACTTTGAGAAGTGTCCAAGAAACACCATTAACCTCTCTGTGCTCTAAGTGAAGGCGAATTCACAAAGGAAGGTATTGTCTTGGCTAAAAATGTGTGTAATGAGTGGAAACAATATAGCAATAACAGACATCAAGCTCACGGACGTGACAGCAGATGCTGTCGTTCCAGAAGGATATCTTACTATGGAAAACGACAAAGGAAATCCAAGAGACGAAGGTGTAGCGTTGCAGATTGGAGCCAGAGGATTTTTGAGAAGATGAATGGAATAAATGTTGATGTCAGTATACATGCTTTCTCTAGTGATCTATTTTGCATCACATTAATATAATAAATGAAAGTTTTATATTATCGAGTGGTACAAATGTAGATAACATTAACGGTGCTCAGTGGTCAGGCATATTGACAATACCGAATATTTAATGTATTTGTCGAAACTCTATTATTATCTTGTTCGGTACTCATCCTTGATACGCCATTTAGGTCTTGAAAAGGCTGTTGATATTTTGTTGACAGCATTTTTCGAGCTTAGCATATCGGGAGGCCTGGTCATGGACCGGGCCTCGGGGGCGCTGATCCCTGGAATACCCTCCAGGTAGACCAAAAATGTAACAGAAAAGTGCATTTGTAACAGCAAGTGCCTGATGATGTTATAATTGTCTATAAAACCAACTGACTACTTAACGTGTTAATAATTTCCATACAGTTAGACAAAGAACAAGAATGCACTCTACCTAGTGACAATCTTTATGCAGTTTGGTGATGTACACGCCAGCTTGGTGTTCTTTACTCCTTATCTACATCTTATCTACACCGAGTGAACATTGTCCAGCATGGTGTTCTGCACACCCAGTGTTCCTTATCCATCATGGTGTTCTGTACACCAAGTGTTCCTTATCCAGCATGGTGTTCTACACACAGTGTTCCTTATCCAGCATGATGTTCCATGGTGTTCTCCACACACAGTGTTCCTTATCCAGCGTGGTGTTTTGCGTACACTGTCTTCCTTATCCAGCATGGTGTTCTGCGCACCCAGTGTTCCTTATACAGTATAAGACGTAGAAATATGATTGCAAACAAATCACTTGCCTGGGTTCAACCCCCACCTGTTCCCTGATTTAATTCAGATTAGTGTTTGCACACTCATTGTCCCTTATCCATCATGGTGGTTTGCACACCTAATATTCCTTATCCAGCATGGTGTTCTGCACATAGAGTGCTCCTTATCCAGCATGGTGTTCTGCACATAGAGTGCTCCTTATCCAGCATGATGTTCTAAACACATAGTGCTCCTTATTCAGCATGGTGTTCTGCACATCCAGTGCTCCTTATCCAGCATGGTGGTTTGAACACATAGTGCTTCTTATCCAGCTTGGTGTTCTGCACACCCTGTGTTCTTTATCCTGAATGGAATATTCTGTACACCCCGTGTTCCTTATCCAGTATGGTGTTGTACATATCCAGTGTTACATTTAACGCACTCAAATTAATATGCTTGCACACCTAGTTTTCTTTATCTTGAATAGGTATTTTGTACACTCAGTGCTCTTTATACAGTTTGGTGTTCAACGTACATTAATTAGTGTTCCTTAACTAGTTTGGTATTCTGCACACCCGGTGTTCTTTACACTGCCTGATGCTGCGCACTCTCAGCGTTCCTTGAACAATTTATTTTGTATTCAAAGTATTACATAATATTCCTGAGCTTTTCTAAAGCCTGTATTTCTCATCCTGATGTTCTGCAAACCTAGTAAAAAACTAATGTTCATTCTAGAAATTTGTATCTTAGCATACAGTAATGTGTATATTAATTGCTACAGTGATGAAATAGGACATTTATTTGGAAAATTAATGTTTATTTGAGAAATTCACTACAATAATATGACAAATAAATGATTTAATAAGAGATATGACTACGCTTTACTTTTATAAGTATTGCTACACACTTTGGCAAAGAATCGACCAATGTTGAACACAGTTTGTCAAGTTCTTCGTCGTGGTACCAGGTCCTGATAACAGTAGCAGTTAGCTTCTCCACAGTTGAACAGTCCTGTTTCGCGATCCTGCGTTTGGTTTTTGCCCATAGATTCTCAGTTGGTATGAGGACAGGAGACTTTCCAGGCCAATTTCAGCATTATTCTGGAAGTGTGGCGTGGGGCAAGATCCTGCGAGTAAATTCCTTCTTCATTAGGAAAGTCTCTATCCACACTCGGAAGCAAATAAGTTGTCAGATTTGCCTTGTGTTTATCACTGCTCGTCGTTCCCTCAACAATAACAAGCCGTCCAGCGCCTTTAGCAGTAAAACAACCTCAAAACATCTCGGTGAGTGTTTTATCGCTTGTTGAATGTGTCCATTCCGAAAAAGTTCGCCTTTGCTCAGTCTCAGTACCATTGATCTGTTCCCATGTACTTCAAAATGCGCCTCATCTGAAAATATAACTTTTCCTCATTCATCTGTCGTCCATCTCTTATGATCCAGTGCCTACCGCAGCCGTTTTCTTCATGATAACCATCTCATCATGATATGTTGTCTTGCATTTCTTCCACATCTTCCTCGACGCAGCGCTCCACCATCACCAGTGTCATCACCTCTCTTCAGAATCCGACCAACAGTTGACTTTGCTAGGCTCATATTTGCCGTGAACTGTTTGATACTCAAATCAGCATGTGTAACATCCATCATGAATTTCAGCATTAATTCTAAACTGAATGGGAGAATTTGGGGAAACCACATTCACTCAGGGAACATACTTCTGAAAGTATGCTCCCTGAGTGATTGTAATTTCGCAAGAACAACAGATGTTGTAGCACTGGCGAGAGTCGCGGGGTAAAACCACAACTGGATGTTGCCAGAAGTCAGTAGTATAAACTCTTCTGAAAACCAACGAACCCTAACTAAGACATATTATGACATAATCACAAAATTGAATCCTTTCCCAATTAATTTGCACACTTCTGTACTTAACGTTATGTACACCCGGTGTATCTCATCTTACTGATCTACACACATTGTTTTCCTTATAATTCTTTGTGTTTACACTCAGCATGCTTTATCATGTATGCTGTTCAACATAGCCAGTGTTGCTTATTATGTTTAGCGTTCTAATAACCCAGTTAACATTCGTGTTCATTGTTAGGGTCTGTGATCTACACACCCAGTGTACTTCATCATGTATAGTGTTCTCCACACCCAATGTACTTCATCATGCATAGTGTTCTCCACACCCAGTGTACTTCATCATGCATAGTGTTCTCCACACCTAGTGTCCTTCATCATGCATAGTGTTCTCCACACCCAGTGTCCTTCATCATGCATAGTGTTCTCCAAACCCACTGTACTTCATCATACATAGTGTTCTCCACACCCAGTGTACTTCATCATGCATAGTGTTCTCCACACCCAGTGTACTTCATCATGCATAGTGTTCTCCACACCCAGTGTACTTCATCATACATAGTGTTCTCCACACCCAGTGTACTTCATCATACATAGTGTTCTCCACACCCAGTGTACTTCATCATACATAGTGTTCTCCACACCCAGTGTACTTCATCATGCATAGTGTTCTCCACACCCAGTGTACTTCATCATACATAGTGTTCTCCACACCCAGTGTACTTCATCGTACATAGTGTTCTCCACACCCAGTGTACTTCATCATGCATAGTGTTCTCCACACCCAATGTACTTCATCATGCATAGTGTTCTCCACACCCAGTGTACTTCATCATGCATAGTGTTCTCCACACCCAGTGTACTTCATCATGCATAGTGTTCTCCACGCCCAGTGTAGTTCATCATGCATAGTGTTCTCCACACCCAGTGTACTTCATCATGCATAGTGTTCTCCACACCCAGTGTAGTTCATCACGCATAGTGTTCTCCACACCCAGTGTACTTCAGCATGCATAGTGTTCTCCACACCCAGTGTAGTTCATCATGCATAGTGTTCTCCACACCCAGTGTACTTCATCATGCATAGTGTTCTCCAAACCCAGTGTACTTCATCATACATAGTGTTCTCCACATCCAGTGTACTTCATCATACATAGTGTTCTCCACAACCAGTGTACTTCATCATACATAGTGTTCTCCACACCCAGTGTACTTCATCATACATAGTGTTCTCCACACCCAGTGTACTTCATCATACATAGTGTTCTCCACACCCAGTGTACTTCATCATGCATAGTGTTCTCCACATCCAGTGTACTTCATCATACATAGTGTTCTCCACACCCAGTGTACTTCATCATACATAGTGTTTTCCACACCCAGTGTACTTCATCATACATAGTGTTCTCCACACCCAGTGTACTTCATCATACATAGTGTTCTCCACACCCAGTGTACTTCATCATACATAGTGTTCTCCACACCCAGTGTACTTCATCATACATAGTGTTCTCCACACCCAGTGTACTTCATCATGCATAGTGTTCTCCACATCCAGTGTACTTCATCATACATAGTTTTCTCCACATGCAGTGTACTTCATCATACATAGTGTTCTCCACATCCAGTGTACTTCATCATACATAGTGTTCTCCACACCCAGTGTACTTCATCATACATAGTGTTCTCCACACCCAGTGTACTTCATCATGCATAGTGTTCTCCACACCCAGTGTACTTCATCATACATAGTGTTCTCCACACCCAGTGTACTTCATCATACATAGTGTTCTCCACACCCAGTGTACTTCATCATACATAGTGTTCTCCACACCCAGTGTACTTCATCATACATAGTGTTCTCCACACCCAGTGTACTTCATCATACATAGTGTTCTCCACACCCAGTGTACTTCATCATACATAGTGTTCTCCACACA
>NC_091311.1:12204936-12219936 GCF_038502225.1 Cherax quadricarinatus | reverse complement strand
CTGTAGTTGCTGATTTCTGCTCTGCTCTTCTTTTTGTGAACAGGGACTACATTTGCCTCTTTCCATAGAGAGGGCCATTTACACTGTACTAGGCAGTGCTGAAAGATGCGAGTTAGAGATACTGCTAGCTGGTCTGTACATCTCAGCAATCTTGGGCTCAACTTGTCTGGGCCCACAGCCTTTTCTTGGTCAAGCGATTTAAGAAGGAAATGCACCTCCTCCTGCCTTATTGTCACCACTGACAGTTTTGACACAGTTCTTGCAGCTAGCCAAGGAGGGTCCCTTCCTGGATCAGGAACTTGCATTTTGGTAGCAAAGTGTTCAGCAAAGAGGTCCGCCTTCTCTTGACTACTAGTAGAGGTGGTCCCATCCTGTCGATTTAGAGGTGGAATGAGTTCATCAGGCAGATAACCTTGTCTGTCCTTGACCAGGGACCACCAGGTTTTGGAGCCTACCCTACCTGATGCTAGCTTTCTTTTAGTGTCCACCTCCCATTTAGCAATGGCCCACTTTTGAACGTCACCCATATGCCTACAGGCTTGCCTGTGCAAGTTCCTGTTATAGGTGGGAGGATGTCTCTCATACCTTCGCCATACTTTGTACTTAGCAGTAGCAGCCTCTCTACGACGAAAGCCAAACCAAGTCTGATCTGTAGGCTTCTCTCTCTCTCTCTCTCTCTCTCTCTCTCTCTCTCTCTCTCTCTCTCTCTCTCTCTCTCTCTCTCTCTCTCTCTCTCTCTCTCTCTCTCTCTCTCTCTCTCTCTCTCTCTCTCTCTCTCTCTCTCTCTCTATCTGTCTCTCCCTCTCTCTCTATATTATATACGTAATGGTCTTACAGGGTTAGGTTATGAGTTCCTACATTAATTTTCACACTAGAAGCTGTTACCTGCCTCATCTCACTTGAAAGTCTTTTTAATGCTATGAGTCATACAAATAGGATATAAGATGAAGTTGGAGCCTTCTGTAGGCCAGCGATTTTATTTGCTCAGTTTAATTTATTTCATCAATGCCATTAGGCTGTGTGAGCATGTTCCGGACACAGGTCATTCTAGGAATGAATGATCTCAGATGAAGTGATGTTCTTGAGATGAGTACTATCAGAGTGTAGCCCTGTTTGCTGCTCGTCTTGTTGTGTAGAAGCTCTCTTCTCGCTGACCACAGAGTGAAGCCAAGTGCGGTATCTTTAACAACATTGGCCTTGTATGTTATGTAGAAGGTCAATTTTGTTAAAGCCACCACATCCCTCCTGTGTTGAAGACTCTGCTTAAATGACAGATCTGTACAAGCTGGTGCCAGACGAAAGGTGAGTCGTCTTGCTTTGTACTCTATTCTGTCAAGAAGTCGTAGGCGAGACCAGGGCAGGCAGTCCAAGAAAGCGGAGCATACTCAAGGTGTGAGTGAACTTGTGCCTCATACAGAATTTAACAACATCTTCTGTCGAGAAGATGTGAGATAGGTCTAAGTGCTGTAATCTTTCTGGCTTCTTTGTTTACAAGATTTACAACGTGGTTCTTCATAGTCAGTTTGGCGTAAAATTTCACCCCAAGAATATCAACCTCATCCCCGGTACTATCACTCTCCCATTCATATTTACGAATGCTTTCTCTTTCTCTCTCTCTCTTTCTGTCAGGAAAAAAAAGTTTGTAAAAGTAACGATAACGACTTGTGAAAAGGGCAGAATAAATGACAAATGAGCAAACACTATATCATATTCATTGGAAAACCTTGATCACTTCTAACATGCAAGGGTCTACAATAATAGTATACATAGGCAGGAAGTGAGGTCACATAATGACTTGAAAAATGTAAGTGAGGCTTTTTTGAGATTAGGACAGGTAGACAATGAAGTCACGTGATTCCTGTGTTATGGACCAGGTTAGGCTTTGCCTAGTCGAGTGTCATGACTGCCATTTATTTTTTATTTTGTAGCTTCCAGTATTAATTTCCAGGGCGTCGGTGAATGAGATTAGTGAGGCTTCTAAGCACCGTCAGAGTCTATGGTCTTGTTCAGTGAGGACGAGTTGTATCTCTTACTAACTCATCAGATATCCCGTGAAGGTCCTGTGGAGGACACAGGCGTTCTTTGAGTGCCTCTGTTTTATGAGTTTCCATATTCACCTACGGCAGGCCGACCGAAGGATTTCTGCCTATTTTTCCTATATATTTCTTGGGACAGTGTCTACAGTGGATGGTCTAGACGTCTGGTATGGAGGTTTTAAGCATGGAACTTCGCTTCGTAGCGAGGTCTTCGATAGATGATGTATTCATGGTGGAAACATTGATATTTCTTCTGGCAAGCACCTGGCGGGTATTCCTACCAACATTAAAACATTGGAGCGTTATGAACTGCTTAGAGGAATGGTACGTGGGAGATTTGTTGAGGATATCTCGTGGCTTATGTGTACTGTCCCGGATAAAGACATATGGAAATTGAAGACATGTGAAAGGTTGTGTTATGTAGGTAAATTCCTCTTCTAGAAAACAAGGGCTGGAGACACGACGAGCTCACAAGAAGAAGCCATAGGCCTTTTACATCATTAGGTATTTAGACTCAATACAAAGAAGAGTAAAAAATTTTCAGTTCCTTGGCTTAAGAATCCCACACCGACATTCCTACAAGGAATGAGGGCTGGGAGTGAAGGATAAATATTTGGATGACAGGCTTTACAGACAAGTATGATGATAATGGACGTATCCGAGAGCCTAGATATTTATTTCGAATTTGATGAAAGTGTTTTTATTGTTTAAAAATGTTCTAATAATCATGAGGTTTATGAGTGAGTAATCAGCCGAGAATTATATTCACGAGACAGGTCCTACCAGTACCGGCACTGGTGCGCACCAGTACTGTACCGGCACTGGTGGGCACCAGTACTGTACCGGCACTGGTGGGCACCAGTACTGTACCGGCACTGGTGGGCACCAGTACTGTGATATAACTGAATTTGTCTGCCATCCCTCACTGTTTGTCCCGTTGGGAATTCCCAGTTTCAGTGATGAAGGAGATGAAATGGCAGGTTCAATTATGTTTTGTGTGGTCCTCTTCCTCGCCAAGTATGCGATAAATCAGTTGCGACAGACTAACCAAGAGAGTCTTGTGAAGGCAGTATCTACACTTAATTTTATAAAACAATAGTACAACGCATTTATCTCTTATGGATACTCAGTTCATGGACAATCTCTTTAAGTAGTTTTTGCAATATTGTCCTTTAAGTAGCATTAAACTTCTTGTTAACAATCATCAAAATGTGAAATTTCCTCTTTTTCTTGTTTACATTGTTTAGCAGTTCTCTGTTAATGCACACTCAACCGCTACTGGACTTGGACTACGTTGTTCTTCTACCAATAGGGTCACTTACCTTGTTCTAATTATTGATGGTAGATGTGAAAAGAAATTCCATCTGCAAACATTTACATAACTATTGTTGTGCTCACCTCGTTCTTCCTCACATTTGGAGGTGATATTCTACCTGGCTATCGCTTCCAGAGTTCTTGTAGCTTGTACTCATGAATATAGATGAATATGGATCAGATACTACTTATTTCATCATTACATCTAGAAAAATATATTTATTATTGTAATAGCATTAAGAAGCCGAACGAGTCTCCGGGCGAATATCAGTATCAGTCTTTACCTGTAAACCACTAGATGGTACCTATTCTTTTTGATGCCACTTTTCATTTTGAGTTCATAAAACAACGACAAAATGCCCACTTGAGAAATTAGCCACAAACGCATCACCTGAACATCTTTACCTGAAGACGTTTCACCAAGAAGTAAAAATGCCCAATGTGGATTTTTTTCTTTTTCATCACCTTGTCTTCTGCCGACCCAACAGTTTCACACAAACGCACAACCATCCAAATGAACAGATATTCTATATGATTTAGAGTGTTGTCAGACACCTGAATGTTGACAAAATGAAACATAAACTAAAAACTAAGCACGGGTTAAGTAAAAAGGGCACTCACCAACCCACCTTAGGCCAGCACTTTTTTTCCCCTAATCACTATTCCTACTTTGCCAGCGCCACCAGCAAGAGTGATTACGCTTATGGTCACGAAAGGGTGCTAGAGTGAGATATAGTCTAGAGTAACGCAACTCCATATTTAGATACCTTGACTGTCAGCAGGAATTTCACTCTCTGATTATTATCAGACTGATAAATACTGAAATGCGAGCAGATTACCAGTAAACTAATATACTTAGCAGCCCATTATCAGTTTATTGGTGAACAAGGAACTGTTTATTGTTCACTTTCGAAGATTTATTACCTTGAGGGGTAATGATGCATAATTCGAGGATTTCCAACGTGACAGCATTAACATATTATGCAGATTTTGCAGCTATCTAAGATAGATACCACGAAAATAAGCAATTGGTTTATCGGTTTTGACCATAATATCGCCATGATGTGTTATAAGCGAAATAAAAACGATCAGTTGGAACATAAAATGACAAAAAAAAATTAGGTAACCATTTAAAAGTCTCCGTTCTGAGATACATAATAATAATAATAACAATAATAATAATAATAGCAAAATAACAAAAATATCTATAATAATGAGTGACAAATAGCACCTGATATATTTTGGTGGGACGTACATATAACAATAAAAAAATTAAAAATGAGTTATATTACCGAGAAAAGTCCAAAAAATTTGGCAATATTTTTAGTGTAAATCTCATTTCCCATACAATATTTCGAAAGCGAATTATCGTAATTAAAACATTTCACGTGATGATGTCATCAGTAATATATTCCTCCATAACTACTAAAAAAAATTACACATTTTTTTTATTTGTTTTTTCGTTAATTCATGAAAATCAGGATCTGGTATAATTACAAGGTTAGTGTAGCACTTCCCTGAGCACCTGTTTAGTGTTACAGACGCTGTGGTGTTGAATATTACTCTCTCAGGCACCCAAAAATTACGTATATTTATGCTATTATTGTACCATTAGTGAAAGGCAGAAGGGAGTGAAATTAAGATGGGTGAGAGCAGATTTAATGAATTGAAAGCGTTAAACTGTGTGAACTTTATTCCCGTTAAATCACGATTAATAATTTTCATTACAATTCAATATACCTGACGCCGGTATATAAGCACCAGCCTTCTTGCCTAATAATTTCCTGTTTACCTATTGTGATACATCGTAGGGCCAGGATTGTACCAATTAAGATTCGTTTGCGTGTAAGTAAATTTGTTGATGTAGTGAAACAGAAAATAAAGGAATCGTTTGAATCCGTTCCATAACTGGTGAATGACTCATCAGATCGATTACAAATTTTCAACCACAGTGTGGCTTCCAGACTACAAAACTCACGCTGCGCCGGGTTCCAAGCTTGAAGTCAGCTAACGCCAAGCTCACAAGTTGGTAGGTATTAATCTCAGGAATGAATGAACGATGCACCGTGACTAAGTATTAAAGGTGGAGAATATTGACATTCTGCTCAACAAGTAGCGAGGCAGTTTATGGAACTATGTGAACAATTAGGAGAGTAATTCGAAGTAACATCAGATCGTAGAGCCGCTCAACTCATCCATCAGCAGTGAGATGCCTTGCACAGGTTGAGTGAAGGCTGGGTGACATACACACCGCGACAGGTGAAGCAGTGTTTGCTTAGTAATTCATACCAGACTCGTGGCCAATGTTGCCCACTCCTCTTCTGTGTAGTACATGTGACCCAAATTGTAGCATACTGATAAAAAAAACAGGACGTAATTAATTATTTCACAGTAGGTCAAGACCATTCAAGAAATCGAGTGAAAAAAATATTACCTAATTGAGTTAACGCACTATGGTCAATAAATCAAGACATGCAATAGCTGATAAAATTAGTATCTGAACCTCCAAATAATATGAATGACGAAGAAAGAAGATACAAACCTTTGGAAACAGAGAACCTAACAGATCTTACTTGACCACTTGTCACTTAATTCCCTTTGAAGATAGTATGAAGGAGTGGCCGACTGATGTTGCTGAGGTCAAAATTCCTCTGCAAACAAGTTCGACTCATAGGTAAACAACCCACACTTCTGTCATTCACACATATGCACCCCTGTTTTTGTTGGGTTCGTATTGCCTTTCCACCCATGTGTCTCACTCAAGGAAGTTATGGTAGTGTCAATTACCAGTTGTCAAAGGCTCTTGTCGATGGATTCTTGGCCTGTGACTCCTTTTTCTGTGTGCAGTGTGTGTAGTGTGAGTGTGTGTAGTTTGAGTGAGTGTGTGTAGTGTGAGTGTGTGTAGTGTGGGTGTGTGTACTGTGAGTGTGTGTAGTGTAAGTGTGTAGTGTAAGTGTGTAGTGTGAGTGTGTGTAGTGTGGGTGTGTGTACTGTGAGTGTGTGTAGTGTAAGTGTGTAGTGTGAGTGTGTGTAGTGTGAGTGTGTGTAGTGTGGGTGTGTGTACTGTGAGTGATTCCTAGAACACCAGCTCTAGGAATGAACATTGTATTCACTCATTTGTACTCATCACTTATTTGTGGTTGGATGGGTTGATTCATAAATCCTGACCAGGCTTTTTCACTAGTCGCTGCTAGGTCCACTCTCTCAATGCTCCATGAGCCTTATCGTGCGTCATCTTCAATCTAAGAATGAATCCTGCCTTCAGATTGTTCCACTTCCTGACAACTTTAATTCTGAAAAAAATATTTCCTAACATCCTTATGACTTTTTAGCTTCCAGTTGTCTTCCCTTGTTGCTGAATCCCATATCTCAAACTTTCTGGCTCTTGTAACTTCCTCTCAGTGTTGTTAGGTTAAGTTAACTTAAATTCTCCTCGTAATACATACTTCTTAGCTCCGAGCTTAATCATGTTGCACTTTCTACAATCTCTTCACGCGTTTAACCAGGTGTATATATATTTTTTTTTTTTTTTTTATTATCACACCGGCCGATTCCCACCAAGGCAGGGTGGCCCGAAAAAGAAAAACTTTCACCATCATTCACTCCATCACTGTCTTGCCAGAAGGGTGCTTTACACTACAGTTTTTAAACTGCAACATTAACACCCCTCCTTCAGAGTGCAGGCACTGTACTTCCCATCTCCAGGACTCAAGTCCGGCCTGCCGGTTTCCCTGAATCCCTTCATAAATGTTACTTTGCTCACACTCCAACAGCACGTCAAGTATTAAAAACCATTTGTCTCCATTCACTCCTATCAAACACGCTCACGCATGCCTGCTGGAAGTCCAAGCCCCTCGCACACAAAACCTCCTTTACCCCCTCCCTCCAACCCTTCCTAGGCCGACCCCTACCCCGCCTTCCTTCCACTACAGACTGATACACTCTTGAAGTCATTCTGTTTCGCTCCATTCTCTCTACATGTCCGAACCACCTCAACAACCCTTCCTCAGCCCTCTGGACAACAGTTTTGGTAATCCCGCACCTCCTCCTAACTTCCAAACTACGAATTCTCTGCATTATATTCACACCACACATTGCCCTCAGACATGACATCTCCACTGCCTCCAGCCTTCTCCTCGCTGCAACATTCATCACCCACGCTTCACACCCATATAAGAGCGTTGGTAAAACTATACTCTCATACATTCCCCTCTTTGCCTCCAAGGACAAAGTTCTTTGTCTCCACAGACTCCTAAGTGCACCACTCACTCTTTTTCCCTCATCAATTCTATGATTCACCTCATCTTTCATAGACCCATCCGCTGACACGTCCACTCCCAAATATCTGAATACGTTCACCTCCTCCATACTCTCTCCCTCCAATCTGATATTCAATCTTTCATCACCTAATCTTTTTGTTATCCTCATAACCTTACTCTTTCCTGTATTCACCTTTAATTTTCTTCTTTTGCACACCCTACCAAATTCATCCACCAATCTCTGCAACTTCTCTTCAGAATCTCCCAAGAGCACAGTGTCATCAGCAAAGATCAGCTGTGACAACTCCCACTTTGTGTGTGATTCTTTATCTTTTAACTCCACGCCTCTTGCCAAGACCCTCGCATTTACTTCTCTTACAACCCCATCTATAAATATATTAAACAACCACGGTGACATCACACATCCTTGTCTAAGGCCTACTTTTACTGGGAAAAAATTTCCCTCTTCCCTACATACTCTAACTTGAGCCTCACTATCCTCGTAAAAACTCTTCACTGCTTTCAGTAACCTACCTCCTACACCATACACTTGCAACATCTGCCACATTGCCCCCCTATCCACCCTGTCATACGCCTTTTCCAAATCCATAAATGCCACAAAGACCTCTTTAGCCTTATCTAAATACTGTTCACTTATATGTTTCACTGTAAACACCTGGTCCACACACCCCCTACCTTTCCTAAAGCCTCCTTGTTCATCTGCTATCCTATTCTCCGTCTTACTCTTAATTCTTTCAATTATAACTCTACCATACACTTTACCAGGTACACTCAACAGACTTATCCCCCTATAATTTTTGCACTCTCTTTTATCCCCTTTGCCTTTATACAAAGGAACTATGCATGCTCTCTGCCAATCCCTAGGTACCTTACCCTCTTCCATACATCTATTAAATAATTGCACCAACCACTCCAAAACTATATCCCCACCTGCTTTTAACATTTCTATCTTTATCCCATCAATCCCGGCTGCCTTACCCCCTTTCATTTTACCTACTGCCTCACGAACTTCCCCCACACTCACAACTGGCTCTTCCTCACTCCTACAAGATGTTATTCCTCCTTGCCCTATACACGAAATCACAGCTTCCCTATCTTCATCAACATTTAACAATTCCTCAAAATATTCCTTCCATCTTCCCAATACCTCTAACTCTCCATTTAATAACTCTCCTCTCCTATTTTTAACTGACAAATCCATTTGTTCTCTAGGCTTTCTTAACTTGTTAATCTCACTCCAAAACTTTTTCTTATTTTCAACAAAATTTGTTGATAACATCTCACCCACTCTCTCATTTGCTCTCTTTTTACATTGCTTCACCACTCTCTTAACTTCTCTCTTTTTCTCCATATACTCTTCCCTCCTTGCATCACTTCTACTTTGTAAAAACTTCTCATATGCTAACTTTTTCCCCCTTACTACTCTCTTTACATCATCATTCCACCAATCGCTCCTCTTCCCTCCTGCACCCACTTTCCTGTAACCACAAACTTCTGCTGAACACTCTAACACTACATTTTTAAACCTACCCCATACCTCTTCGACCCCATTGTATATATATATATATATATATATATATATATATATATATATATATATATATATATATATATATATATATATATATATATATATATATGCAATAAGATCACAGTAAACAGGTGATTTCAAAATATGCAAAACAACCACTCTGAAAGAATAGAGAAATTCCAAGCGCTTTCGTGACTACTCACATTATCAAGGAACTATGAAAGTGAAGCATCCAAGGAAGCTATATAAGGGGTCGGCCAGCACCTCACTATCAGATCCCACAACGGTTAAACACGTGACGCGCGGCGAGCCAACTTGGACAGGTCCTTTGCAAAACTCACCCCCAAGCTATTTATTTGTCCAGTGTATTATTAAATTCTACCCAAATTCTATTAATTATAAATGGATCTAATTTATATAAACCAAAGGAAATATTCATATTATTGTCAAAACTGCTTTTTATGAAACAAGATTCAATTATATTCCTGTCGACCATGGACTTGCTTGATACTACTTTCTCAACTTTTTGAAAATCAATTGGATGGTTAAAATCTCTTACATGAATAAATAGAGCATTGGAATCTTGTCCAGTTCTAATGCTATATTTATGTTGTTTTAATCTTAGTTCGAGATTTTTACCAGTTTGACCGTAATAAACTTTATCGCAAATTTTACAAGGAATCTTATAGACACATCCATCAGCATTTTGGGGGGAATTCTTAATCAAAAGTTTTTTTACTGTATCAAGATTTTTGAATACAACTTTAATATTAAAAGTCTTAAGAAGAGAAGGCATATCAACCAAGTTTTCATGGTAAGGGAGAACCAACATATTTTTAGTTGAATAAGGCTGGTTGCCCTTTTTTGGATTATAAAAAGTGTTCCTAGCAACTTTAAAAGATTTATCAATTACATTTCTTGGGTATTTTAAATCATTACCTATTTCATAAATTTTGGATATTTCCTCATCTATGAACTCAGGACTACAAATTCGTAAAGCTCTCAAAAACATTGATGAGAAAACAGACAGTTTGACTCTATCTTGATGCGAGGAATAATAGTGGACATAGGAACAGTTATTTGTAGGTTTTCTGTAAATTTTAAATTTGAATTCATTATTACCCTTAATAATTAAAACATCTAGAAAAGGCAATGAGTTATTTTCTTCAAACTCGACAGTAAAGTTTATAGAATGGGCTAAGCTATTTAATTTTCCAAGAAAATGGTGTATATCTACATTTTTGGGCATAAGACACAAAATATCATCAACATATCTGAACCATTTAGCTCTATTAGGGAGGATTGTGTTAAGCAACCTTGTTTCAAAAAATTCCATGTATAGGTTACTAAGAACAGGTGAAAGAGGATTTCCCATTGCCATACCAAACTTCTGAGTGTAAAACTTATCATTAAATACAAATTTTGCATCAACAATGCAAAGTTTAATAAGTTTAATGATAGTAGGAACTGGCAATGGTAAATCATAGTTAACGAGTTCTTCAGATAAGAAACTTAATAAATCATCAACAGGAACTTTCGTAAACAAGGAAGTAACATCAAAACTAACCATGTTAAAATCATTTAAGTCAGTCAAGGAGTTTAATTTATCAACCAAGTCTATGTTGTTTTTAACATTAAAGTTAGAAATTTTGCCAACAATAGGGCTCAAAATATCGACAAGCCATTTGGATAAAATATATGAAACTGACCCTATGGAGCTAATAATTGGTCTGACTGGATTCCCTGGTTTGTGTGTTTTTATTAGTCGATACATGTAAGGTAAAGATGGATTAGTGGAAGTAAATTGTTTGACTAATTCATCTTTGCCTTTCAGTAGAAGTTTTATAGTTTTATTGAAATTGCTGTTAAAACCAAACATTCCCAATTGCCCTCAAAGATTCTTTAAGTCTTATGATACACTTAATAACAATAAAAATTTGCGCCTTACTAAAGCAGACAAAATAAATGCAATAGTAATTATGAAAGAAAATGATTACCAAGAAAAAATGAATAATCTCTTAGATGATACTGAAACCTATTCTAAACTTAGGAAAAATCCCCTAGAAACCGTTAACAGCAATTTCAATAAAACTATAAAACTTCTACTGAAAGGCAAAGATGAATTAGTCAAACAATTTACTTCCACTAATCCATCTTTACCTTACATGTATGGACTAATAAAAACACACAAACCAGGGAATCCAGTCAGACCAATTATTAGCTCCATAGGGTCAGTTTCATATAAATTATCCAAATGGCTTGTCGATATTTTGAGCCCTATTGTTGGCAAAATTTCTAACTTTAATGTTAAAAACAACATAGACTTGGTTGATAAATTAAACTCCTTGACTGACTTAAATGATTTTAACATGGTTAGTTTTGATGTTACTTCCTTGTTTACGAAAGTTCCTGTTGATGATTTATTAAGTTTCTTATCTGAAGAACTCGTTAACTATGATTTACCATTGCCAGTTCCTACTATCATTAAACTTATTAAACTTTGCATTGTTGATGCAAAATTTGTATTTAATGATAAGTTTTACACTCAGAAGTTTGGTATGGCAATGGGAAATCCTCTTTCGCCTGTTCTTAGTAACCTATACATGGAATTTTTTGAAACAAGGTTGCTTAACACAATCCTCCCTAATAGAGCTAAATGGTTCAGATATGTTGATGATATTTTGTGTCTTATGCCCAAAAATGTAGATATACACCATTTTCTTGGAAAATTAAATAGCTTAGCCCATTCTATAAACTTTACTGTTGAGTTTGAAGAAAATAACTCATTGCCTTTTCTAGATGTTTTAATTATTAAGGGTAATAATGAATTCAAATTTAAAATTTACAGAAAACCTACAAATAACTGTTCCTATGTCCACTATTATTCCTCGCATCAAGATAGAGTCAAACTGTCTGTTTTCTCATCAATGTTTTTGAGAGCTTTACGAATTTGTAGTCCTGAGTTCATAGATGAGGAAATATCCAAAATTTATGAAATAGGTAATGATTTAAAATACCCAAGAAATGTAATTGATAAATCTTTTAAAGTTGCTAGGAACACTTTTTATAATCCAAAAAAGGGCAACCAGCCTTATTCAACTAAAAATATGTTGGTTCTCCCTTACCATGAAAACTTGGTTGATATGCCTTCTCTTCTTAAGACTTTTAATATTAAAGTTGTATTCAAAAATCTTGATACAGTAAAAAAACTTTTGATTAAGAATTCCCCCCAAAATGCTGATGGATGTGTCTATAAGATTCCTTGTAAAATTTGCGATAAAGTTTATTACGGTCAAACTGGTAAAAATCTCGAACTAAGATTAAAACAACATAAATATAGCATTAGAACTGGACAAGATTCCAATGCTCTATTTATTCATGTAAGAGATTTTAACCATCCAATTGATTTTCAAAAAGTTGAGAAAGTAGTATCAAGCAAGTCCATGGTCGACAGGAATATAATTGAATCTTGTTTCATAAAAAGCAGTTTTGACAATAATATGAATATTTCCTTTGGTTTATATAAATTAGATCCATTTATAATTAATAGAATTTGGGTAGAATTTAATAATACACTGGACAAATAAATAGCTTGGGGGTGAGTTTTGCAAAGGACCTGTCCAAGTTGGCTCGCCGCGCGTCACGTGTTTAACCGTTGTGGGATCTGATAGTGAGGTGCTGGCCGACCCCTTATATAGCTTCCTTGGATGCTTCACTTTCATAGTTCCTTGATAATGTGAGTAGTCACGAAAGCGCTTGGAATTTCTCTATTCTTTCAGAGTGGTTGTTTTGCATATTTTGAAATCACCTGTTTACTGTGATCTTATTGCATTAATGGATACCACACGACTCTTCAGAATGTTCTCGATAAGCTTTCCTAATCATATATCTTTTGTTTCACAGTTTTCTTCTGCACTGATCAAGTCCCACAAGTTAAAAATTCGACTTAATTTTTTAAAAAATTGTTTAAATGAACAAGTTCTGCCCAAGTCTCTTTTACCCAATAGACTCCTTGACATGAGAGATCGTCCTTTTGATGATTTTATGAGAATTATTCTTCAGAAACATATTGAAATAACTAAAATACAGGAGAAGGAAGCATTCAAAATATTGAGAAACAAAAAATACTCTTTTAATCAGGCCATTCCATCAGAATGGAAACACAGTATGTTGGATCATTGCTATAATAAACTCAGAAGAATTTGTAATGAACTCAAGAGCAAACTACAAAGAAAATTAGACATTTTAATTG
Organism: Cherax quadricarinatus; assembly: GCF_038502225.1. Classification (NCBI taxonomy): domain Eukaryota; kingdom Metazoa; phylum Arthropoda; class Malacostraca; order Decapoda; family Parastacidae; genus Cherax; species Cherax quadricarinatus. The sequence goes on along the minus strand of NC_091311.1, from coordinate 12,206,523 downwards.
AAAATAGTGATTGGACAAAGCATGCTAATAACAATTTTGTAATTAACTTATCAGATGAAATTTTAGACAAACATACAACTGCTGCTCTAGGTTTTGGCCTAAGTTTTGCAACTTCAAAAAAACTTAATAATGTTGAAATTGCAAAAGCCTTTTGTAACTTTGAAAAATTTTCTGATTTATCCTCTGATGAAATTAATATTAGTAAAGGAATGGTATACAGCTCTATGTTAAAACCAAACATTCCCAATTGCCCTCAAAGATTCTTTAAGTCTTATGATACACTTAATAACAATAAAAATTTGCGCCTTACTAAAGCAGACAAAATAAATGCAATAGTAATTATGAAAGAAAATGATTACCAAGAAAAAATGAATAATCTCTTAGATGATACTGAAACCTATTCTAAACTTAGGAAAAATCCCCTAGAAACCGTTAACAGCAATTTCAATAAAACAATAAAACTTCTACTGAAAGGCAAAGATGAATTAGTCAAACAATTTACTTCCACTAATCCATCTTTACCTTACATGTATGGACTAATAAAAACACACAAACCAGGGAATCCAGTCAGACCAATTATTAGCTCCATAGGGTCAGTTTCATATAAATTATCCAAATGGCTTGTTGATATTTTGAGCCCTATTGTTGGCAAAATTTCTAACTTTAATGTTAAAAACAACATAGACTTGGTTGATAAATTAAGCTCCTTGACTGACTTAAATGATTTTAACATGGTTAGTTTTGATGTTACTTCCTTGTTTACGAAAGTTCCTGTTGATGATTTATTAAGTTTCTTATCTGAAGAACTCGTTAACTATGATTTACCATTGCCAGTTCCTACTATCATTAAACTTATTAAACTTTGCATTGTTGATGCAAAATTTGTATTTAATGATAAGTTTTACACTCAGAAGTTTGGTATGGCAATGGGAAATCCTCTTTCACCTGTTCTTAGTAACCTATACATGGAATTTTTTGAAACAAGGTTGCTTAACACAATCCTCCCTAATAGAGCTAAATGGTTCAGATATGTTGATGATATTTTGTGTCTTATGCCCAAAAATGTAGATATACACCATTTTCTTGGAAAATTAAATAGCTTAGCCCATTCTATAAACTTTACTGTTGAGTTTGAAGAAAATAACTCATTGCCTTTTCTAGATGTTTTAATTATTAAGGGTAATAATGAATTCAAATTTAAAATTTACAGAAAACCTACAAATAACTGTTCCTATGTCCACTATTATTCCTCGCATCAAGATAGAGTCAAACTGTCTGTTTTCTCATCAATGTTTTTGAGAGCTTTACGAATTTGTAGTCCTGAGTTCATAGATGAGGAAATATCCAAAATTTATGAAATAGGTAATGATTTAAAATACCCAAGAAATGTAATTGATAAATCTTTTAAAGTTGCTAGGAACACTTTTTATAATCCAAAAAAGGGCAACCAGCCTTATTCAACTAAAAATATGTTGGTTCTCCCTTACCATGAAAACTTGGTTGATATGCCTTCTCTTCTTAAGACTTTTAATATTAAAGTTGTATTCAAAAATCTTGATACAGTAAAAAAACTTTTGATTAAGAATT